>NC_048304.1:18405422-18516884 GCF_013100865.1 Trachemys scripta elegans
GAGGATTTATTTTGCTAGGGTTTACGTTGCCTAATATAAAATAAAATAAGTTTCTCTCAGGGAGAAAGATCATCTACTCACAGTCCAGAATCACTTGTGCCGCTCGGTAGAGCTGCAGTGCTTGGAGAAGTTCCAGTAACTGTTGGACTGTTGCTAGCCTCACTCCCCACCACCACATGAGCTCTCTCGTTATGCTGATTCCCGTCTTCTCCATGCACTTGATTTTCCGCAGCTCTGTCTGATCAGTTATCACATTGGAGGCTAAAGGTAAAGAAGGGATATTTCTTTTATAAAAATGGAAGAAACAGATACAAGCAGGGGAAGTCCAAGCCTATTGCATATGCTCATTTAGTTTACATTTGCACAATTGAAAAAATAGGTACACAATAAATTAGGAATAAAGGAGATCATAATGCGAGTCTCAAGAAAAAATCAGTTCCCTGGAGTAAGAGGTTCTAAATGTTTTGTAAAAATGGAAACATTTCTTTAAATTTTTAAGTATCAGGGGGTAGCCGTGTTAGTCTGTATCTACAAAAACAACAAGGAGTCTGGTGGCACCTTAAAGACTAACAGATTTATTTGGGCATGAGCTTTCGTGAGTAAAAACCTCACTTCTTCGGATGCAACTTCTTCGGTTGCATCCGAAGAAGTGAGGTTTTTACTCACAAAAGCTCATGCCCAAATAAATCTGTTAGTCTTTAAGGTGCCACCAGACTCCTTGTTGTTTTTGTAGATACAGACTAACACGGCTACCCCCTGATACTTAAAAATTTAAAGAAATGTTTCCATTTTTACAAAACATTTAGAACCTCTTACTCCAGGGAACTGATTTTTTCTTGAGACTCGCATTATGATCTCCTTTATTCCTAATTTATTGTGTACCTATTTTTTCAATTGTGCAAATGTAAACTAAATGAGCATATGCAATAGGCTTGGACTTCCCCTGCTTGTATCTGTTTCTTCCATTTTTATAAAAGAAATATCCCTTCTTTACCTTTAGCCTCCAATGTGATAACTGATCAGACAGAGCTGCGGAAAATCAAGTGCATGGAGAAGACGGGAATCAGCATAACGAGAGAGCTCATGTGGTGGTGGGGAGTGAGGCTAGCAACAGTCCAACAGTTACTGGAACTTCTCCAAGCACTGCAGCTCTACCGAGCGGCACAAGTGATTCTGGACTGTGAGTAGATGATCTTTCTCCCTGAGAGAAACTTATTTTATTTTATATTAGGCAACGTAAACCCTAGCAAAATAAATCCTCTTTTTAGTTAAGAAAACCTCTCACTGGAAACCTCATTCTAAAATTCCAACTACATTGATTTTCCACCCTCACAAATCATATTAAGCAATAACATAGGAAGTGCCATACCAAAGCAGATCATTGGTCCCTCTAGTTCAATATCCTGTTTCTAACAGTGATCAGTATGAGATGACTCAGAGGAAGATGCAAGAACCTCGATGGAGAAAGCAATCTGCCCAGAGAAGTTGGCTTATGCTCTGAACCACAAGAATTTATGTCTCTAGCACAGAGGTGGGCAAACTACAGCCCACGGGCCACATCCGGCCCGTGGGACTATCCTGCCCGGCCCCTGAGCTCCCGTCAGGGGAGGCTAGCCCCCGGCCCCTCCCATGCTGTCCTCCCTTCCCCGCAGCGCGCCACGTCGCCAGTGCTCTGGCCCACCTCTCCTGCTGGGCAGTGCGGCGGCATGGCTGGCTCCGGCATGGTAAGGGAGCGTGGGATCCCGGGGGGGCAGTCAGAGGACAGGGAGCAGGGGGTGGTTGGATGGGGCAAAGGTTCGGGGGGGGAGGCGGTCAGGGGACAGGGAAAGATAGGCATGGGAGTACCAGAGGGCCTGTCGGGGCGGGGGTGTGGATAGGAGTCGGGGCAGTCAGGGGACTGAGAGCAGGGGGGTTGGCTAGGGGTGGGGTCCCTGGGGGGCGTCTAGGGGCGGGGGGTCCAGGGAGGGGTTGGTCAGGGGACAAGGAGCGGGGGGGTTGGATGGGTCGGGGTTCTGAGGGGGGCAATCAGAGGGGGGGACGTGGGAGGGGGCGGATAGGGGGCGGTGGCCAGGCTGTCTAGGGAGGCATAGACTTCCCTACCGGGCCCTCCATACAGTTTTGCAACCCTGATGTGGCCCTTGGGCCAAAAAGTTTGCCCACCCCTGCTCTAGCACATCAGAGAAAATTTAAAAAAAATGTAATGGTGTCTGTTCTAATTCTAGTAAGCTGTGGGCCTTGGTGGAATCATGTATCATTCAGTTCTACTGGCTAATGATACACAGTGTAGAAGAATGTTGCCATTGGTCAGTTTTAAATCTGCTGCCTTTAATTTTCATTGCATATCCCTTGCTTTTGTATTATGAGTAAGCATAGGCGCGGACTCCGTGGGTGCTCCAGGGCTGGAATGCCCACAGAAAAAAATTAGTGGGTGCTTAGCACCCACTGGCAGCCAAACTCCGCTCCCACAGCCCCCCACTCCTGTCCGTTGGCGGCCCTGCCATCAACTCCTCCCCCTCTCTCCCAGCACCTTCCGTGGATCAGTTGTTCTACCGTGTGCAGGAGGTGCTGGGAGGGAGGGGGAGGAGGAGTGGAGATGTGACGCACTTGGGGGAGGGGGTGGAAAGAGGCAGGGAAGGGGTGAGGGTGGGCCTTGGGAAAGGGGTGGAGTGGGGGAGGGAAGAGGTGGGGTGAGGACTTGGGGGAAGGGGGTGGAGTGGGGGCGGGGCCTGGGGCTGAGCACCCCCAGGGGAAATTAGAAGCCGGTGCCTTTGTGAGTAAGGGTTAATAGGAATTTCTGATTTATTTTTTCTATTCCATTCAGTATTTTGTCTACCTCTATTACAGTATGTCTCCTCTTAGCGCCTTCTCTCAACTAAATAGTCCTAGTCTTTTCTGTGTCGCCATATGAAGGTTTTCCCAGGCCTCTAATAATTTTTATCACCCTCTGTGAACAGCCTCTGTTTCTGCTATATCACTTTAGATATAGGGTGCCTAGAATTTGAACAAAGCATTGACTTATAAAAAGGCATTATGAAATAATCCAATTCCTTTCAATACCTTATGTACCCAAGGTATGTTTGTCTTTTGACTACACAGTGAGGAGACCTTTACAGATATTAACCAGTTTATACCCGTAGTGCCCATGTAAGGAACTGTCCCTGTTTTAGAGATGGGGAAACTGAGGCATGGGGAAGTTAAGTGACTTGCCCCAAATTGCACAGGGAGAAACTGAGCCAAAACAAGCTCCCAGCTTCTAATCCTGTGCTAGATCCAGCGGGCCATGTTGCCTCTCAAAGCATTTTGGTGCCCTGGTCATAGGTGAATGTCTATTCTTAGTGTCATCAGGATTTATTCTTATCTGTCCAAGGAAGAACAGATGTTATCAATTAGAGATGGGCTGAACCAAAACTCTGATCCAAACATCACTCAAGTAAATTGCAGGAATGCTCAGCAATAGGCAGAAAGCACTCAGCATTTAGTAGGACGGGCCTGAGATAACAAACTTGCCTCTTGCTGTTTCTTGATGCCAGTCAGAATGGTAACAAGACAACACTTGATTGATGGATGGCATCAAGGCTTTAACATTATACACTGGATGTCAGTTTATTTATGGCACATCAGAGGAATGTTGATCCTGATCTTGGCAAATAATGGTGTTACTCAGCACATCCATAGTGCTTCACAAACATTGACTACACCCTAGTGAATCAGCTATGTAAGTTCCTCAGATAAACTGCCAAGGTTTCAGGTACTTGGAGTCTGAGTTAATACTGTCGTAGACAAAAATAATAGCTCTCTTGAGGAGCCTGAAACATACATGTTAAACAGCCCACAGACATTCTGTTTTAGTTGTCCCTGAAAATGCAATTTTACTCTTAAAAGTGACTAAGGGCCAAAAATCTCACCTTCTTAATCAAGCAAAATTACCATTGGTTTCAGAGGGAGTTTTGCTCAATTAACATCATTGGGCCAATGTAAAAATGGCACCTTCTTACTTAACAGATATACCCCCGGTCTGAATTCAGGATCACATCTACTCACTGTAGGAGAAAGAAACCTTACTCTATCCACCCTGTAGAACCAATAGAGCTATGGGAAAATGAGCTGGTATCTATTCTGACATGCACATCAGTAACACAGTTGTTAACTCAGGTTCTAAACTAAGGCTTTGCTTATAGTAGCACTTTTGTCGGTCAGGGGTGTGAAAACACCCTATCTCTGACTGAAATAAGTTTCACTGACAAAAGCGCCGGTGTGGACAGCACTATGTCTCCCATGTAGCCGTTCTCTCCCACAGGCATAGAACGGCTACATGGGAGCCTTTACAGCGTAACTGCAGCGGTTCACCTGTGCAGCTGTCAGGTTTGTAGTGTAGACATAGCCTAAGTTGGCAGGTCTAGCTGTTATAAATAAAGAAGATTTTTTTCTAAATAAATCAAATTTGCTTCAGAAGTCACTGAGACAATAAATGTGGAATCACACAATAGTGTTTTTAAAGTCACTTTTCACACAGTCACACTTTAAACTCTAATTAGAAGCAGCCATTAAAACACTATACTCCACCACCTCCCCACAAAGGAATCCTGGATCCACCTTTGTTCTTGTGCTTGCTCAGTGCAGGGTGTTCCTGGCATTTCTGAGTAATCCCATTACTGCATGTATACCATGCTGTAATGATTTCAGAGAGAAAATCAGCTACATTCTTTCCTTTGGAGAAAGCAGTTTGGAACTGGACACAAAAACCTCTCCACACTTTCTTTAATTACATGCAAGGAACAGCAATTTGCAACCTGATTTTTATCTTTTCCAGAAAAAGTCTATTACTCAGCTAGGTGTTACGTCTTTTCTGTGGCAGGGGAATTTAATTTTTACCAGGCTTTCAAAAGTTGCAGTCAAAGATTTTAAGGAAATGGATTTTATTAACACCTGATCACTTTTGCCCCAGGGTAGAGATATTTGGCAACCTCCAGCAAAGCCTTCTGTAAACAGCTGGATGACCTCAGTGTGACTCCTACTCACTCAGTGCAAGGGGAACTCCTTTATTTAATCTTCCTTGTAGTCTGTAAACTACAGTACAGTCTCAAAGACTGAAACCCAGCCACAGTAATCTTCAGAGCAACTACACCGCAAACCCAGATGCATGATAGATTTCTTTTGTTAGTTAAAACTGCTCTAGTATTTGAAAATGGAAAGGGATCCTGGATGAAATCTTGAGATTCTGTTTTTACTCAAAAACAACTCAGCCCTTACTCAGGCAAAACTTCCACTAGTCAAGGAAAGCTTTGTCTCAGCAAGGACCAGGTAAAATTCCTATTGATGACTACACAAGGTATAAGGTAATGGAGAAACAGCCCTCCATATGGCAATTGTCTCCAGCAGCAGCTGATTCCTGACGTACGCAGAAAACATAATAATCTCAGCTACATAGTGACACCAACCACAGTCTTTCTGGATAATGATCGTTCTTCTTGTATGTATGCATGTTACAGCATTTTCTGTAACATGCAGCAGAATCCCAAGCATCCAGCTCCCTTATTAGGTACAGCTCCTTCCTATCTGACCTCAGTCTCTTCTGATGTGAGTGGCTTTCCTCATCACACCCTGCTTCTGTGATCCTCTATCTTTGTGAAAGTTTTTTAGCTTGCTGAAAGATTTTGGGGTAAACAGGACGGTTCTGTACTCAGCAAACACCAGCAAGTCCAGGGGTTTCCCCTGTTAAAAATAGTATCTAAACAACTTCCTTCCAAGTCAACTGGGAGTAAAATCTGCTTGTAAGCTCTGCTGTAACACTTGACTAATAGAATGAATTTGTCCAATGCAGCCATTCTCATGGAAGTCAAGAGGGATCTTTCCATTGAGTTTCATGGGAGCTGGATCAGGCCTTAGAGGAAAGCAAAGCTTGAGCTGTTTGAGTGAGATTAAAGGAGGACAATGAACTAGGTGTGGCATGTAGGGGGGGAGTAGCTAACTGTGGTCATAAAAGCCAGGAAGGTTAGGCAGTGGAGTACTTTAGGGCATGGCTACACTTGCAGATGTAGAGCGCTTTGAGTTAAACCCGCCTTCGTAGATCGCAGTAGGGAAAGTGCTGCAATCTGTCCACACTGACAGCTTCAAGCGCACTGGTGTGGCCACATTTGCGGCACTTGCAGCAGCATTGGGAGTGGTGCATTATGGGCAACTATCCCAGCATGCAAGTGACTGCAACATGCTTTTAAAATGGGAGGGCTGGGGTGGAGTGTGATAGGGAGTGTGTTGTGTGCATGTGGGGGAGAGAGAGTGGGTTTTTAGGGGGCTGAGAGCATGTCAGCATGCTGTCTTGTAAGTTCAGACAGCAG
Source organism: Trachemys scripta elegans (assembly GCF_013100865.1). Classification (NCBI taxonomy): domain Eukaryota; kingdom Metazoa; phylum Chordata; order Testudines; family Emydidae; genus Trachemys; species Trachemys scripta. The sequence continues at coordinate 18,411,758 of NC_048304.1, forward strand.
CAGACCTCCCCCCCCGCCTCTCTCTCTCACACAGCATTCCCAGTAACGGCTTGCATGCCGGCTGTCAGAAATGGAGCTTTGAAAGGGCATTTCCGCATTCCTACAGGAGTTCAAAACAATGACAAGAGTGGCCACTTAACTTAAGGGGATTATGGGATGTTTCCGGAGGCCGATCAGAGTGCAGTAACGCAACACCTCATTCACACTGACGCCCGGGCATTGTAGCCAAGACGCAGCAAACGTTATTCCTCTTGCCAAGGTGGAGTACCAGCCGTGCTGTCGCCACGGAGTCAGAGCGCTCTACGGGCCTTGCCAGTGTGGATGGGGAGTGAGCTAGTGCGCCCGGGGCTCTTTTATTGCACTGTAACTCGCAAGTGTAGCCAAGTCCTTAAAAAGAACAGTTGCTAAAGAAGTAATTAAATACACTGCCTTCCTCCCTAGAGTTGGGTTGGGGCTAATACCCAATTTGAATTCAGGTGGACGGAATTCATACCTAGCTTGAGAGCCAAAGTTCACAGATGATAATCGGTCAGCCCAAGATGTGAAGAGACATACATTTGGGGGGAGGCGGCAAACTTGGAATCCAGAATTGAATCTCATGGTTCAGGATCATTGCTGTTTTGCCATAATCACCAAAGAAAATGATGTAATGAATGATGGTCTTGTGGTTAAGGCACTGGAGTAGAATTCCAGAGATCTGCAATCAGCTATACTACTGATTTCCTGTATGAGTTTGGGCAAATTGCTGCTCTGTATCTGAAAAATAGGGATGATAATAATGAATGGTTTTGTGGGGCGTGTAGTAAGACTACATTTATTTATGTTCTATCTAAGGTATTTATATGGTCTCCATCACCGTAATATCTGATTGGCTTACAATCATTAATATATCAGGTTTCATTGTGGTAGCTGTGTTAGTCTATATCAGCAAAAACAACGAGGAGTCCTTGTGGCAACTTAGAGACAAATTTATTTGGGCATAAGCTTTCGTGAACTAAAACCACTTCATCAGATGCGAGTGAAAAGTACAGTAAGCAGTATAAACATTACAGCACATGAAAAGATGGGAGTTGCCTTACCAAGTGGGAGGTCAGTGCTAACGAGGCCAATTCAGTTAAGGTGGAAGTGGCCTATTCTCAACAGTTGACAAGAAGAGGTGAATATCAAGAGAGGAAAAATTACTTTTGTAGTGCTAACGAGGCCAATGCAATCAAGGTGGATGTAGCCAATTTCCAACAGTTGACAAGAAGGTGTGGATATCAGCAGAGGGAAAACTACTTTTTGTAGTGACCCATCCACTCTCAGTCTTTATTCAGGCCTAATTTGATGGTGTCCAGTTTGCAAATTAATTCCAGTTCTTCAGTTTCTCGTTGAAGTCTGTTTTTGAAGGTTTTTGTTGTTGAAGAATTGCCACTTTTAAGTCTGTTATTGAGTATCTAGGGAGATTAAAGTGCTCTCCTACTGGTTTTTGAATGTTACAATTCTTGATGTCTGATTTGTGTCCATTTATTCTTTGCATAGAGACTGTCTGGTTTGGCCAATATACATGTCAGAGGGGCATTGCTGGCATATATCACATTGTAGTTATCCTCACAACACCCCTGTGACCTACGGATTATCATCTCCATTTAACAGATGGAAACTGAGGCATGGAGAGACATAGGATATGTCTATACTCCAAAATAACCCTGTGGCAGCAAGTCTCAGAGCCCAGGTCTACAGACTAGGACTCATGTTATAAATAGCTATGCTGACATTCCACCTTGGGCACTGAAGCCCAGGGAAGGGGGAGTGAGTTTCAGAGCCCAAGCATTTATGTGGCTATTTTTAGCACCACAACACAAACCCCAGTCTGTAGACCCAGGGTCTGAGACTTGCTGCAGTGGGGGTGTTTGGTTTGGTTTGGTTTGGTTTTATTTATTTATTTTGCTGTGTGTGGATATACCTTAAGTGACTTGCCCAAAGTAACACAAAGTGTTGCCATGGAGGGAACTGAACCCGGGTCTCCTGAATCCTACATTTGTGCCTTAGCCACTTGACTATCATGCCAGTCTCATCCTTCCTCTTTGTGAGGTTTTCACATCTACAGTGATGTGGGGCTACTAAGCAGATAAAGCCTTATTTTAGCAATTAAGTATGGATACATTTTTTTGAAGTGACTAAGGGTATGTCTACACAGACAGCGCTTTAGCGTGACTGTGTAGTCGCAGCTCCAGTGCTGGGAGAGAGTTCTAATAAAACCACCTCCGCGAGGGGAATAGCTCCCAGCACTGGGAGACGCAGCTTCCAGCGCTGTAACACTATCCACAATACCACTTTACAGGGCTGAAACTTGCATTGTTCAGGGGTGTGGTTTTTTTCATACCCTTGAGTGAAGAAAGTTTCAGCGCTGTAAGTGGCAGTGTAGACAAGGCCTAAGGCTCATTTTCAAAAGTTATAAAACATAATAAATAAGAGGAACTATATTCTCCTGCATGGCTTAATAGCTAGAAACATCATTTTAGTGCCAGTTTTAAAAACACTGAACTAGTTTGTCCTGTGATCTCTTGGCTCTACTATAATTGGTCATGTGCAAGACTCAGGTTCCATTTCCAGCTGCAGCTTCTTATTCCCTACCAGGACCAGCAGAGGTTAAAAATGCTGTAAAATCAGTTGCTCTGGCCATGGAATTTCTGCAAGTCTCCAGGCCAGTGGTATTCAGAGTAATTTGGCTCCTGAATCACTGAGGTCTATCTAATTCTCACAGCAAAATGACCAAGTATTATTTTATCAGTTACAATTGGTTAATAACATATTAATCAATCAGGATGCTTTTACTAACTTAGATCAGTTAATAATTAAATCACACAGTGTTTTAATATCATGTGCTACAAAGAGCCACAGAAGACACATGAAGGAGCCACTTGTGGCTCGCGAGTCTCAGAGTATCACTGCTCTAGTCAATGAAGGAGTGGAACTGATGGCCTTTGAATGGAGACTGGTTTAGATTTTGACAGAATGATGGGGCGGGGAGAAAGAGAGAGGGGAGGATCTGAGAGAAGGGGATTAATGCTGGGGAAAAAAAATGATCGGAAAGGGAGGATTCAGAAGAGGGGTGAGAGGACAAATCCCCAGGATAATCTATGGCTTAGTCAATATTTAGCGGTCAATTTTTAAACGATATTGTGGCTTGATCAATATTCAATTTTGAACACTGTCCATTATAATTCAAATGTATAGAATTACAGAACTACATTATGGTGCCCAATTGGTCATACAGTTAATTTTATTTGAATATCTTATCGCCTACTCCTACACTGCAGTTAATGGCAAAACTCCCCATTGCTTTGAGGGACTGCAGGACTGGGCCCTAATCTCTCTCTCTCTCCCCCCCAGTGTGCAGTAGTCAGACTGGTTCATGTTATTACCTCATTGTGGGATTTCCAAAATGTGTTCAGCTGTGAGCAGAAACATGGATGGCTTGCTTTTCAGCTGCATGTCAAAGAAAAGAAAAGCTTTGAAGTCTTTGCCCTCAATATCTATGTTTTGTGCCTGAGTAATTTATTCAGCTGAGACTCCTCAAGCAGACATGACAGGGGATAATGTGCTACTTTTTTAGTGAGCAAACAGTTTATAAAACTCAAAGGGTCTGATTCTGATCTAACTAACACGACTGTAAAACCAGTTATTTCATGGAGTTATTCGTGACTTACCTTGGTGAGATCAGAATTGGGCCCCAAAAACTGATGTCCAAAGTTATTGGCAGATTGTTACCAAAAGGATTAGAACTCCATCAGGCCTGTTTTCTGCTCTACTGAAATGCCATTTCTGAATGTCAGGAACAATGACTCCCCTGGACTCTTATGGTTACGTCATTTTCGTAGCTTCAGTGGTAGCATGTTTGCTGGGCAGAGAGGAAGTTACAACATTCAAAAAAGGCCCTCAGAAAACCAGTATCAATGGGGAAAGCCATTCTAATTTTAGAGCTTTTCAGTTAGTTGAAAGAGCAATAAAGAAAAAAAACAAAAAAAAAAAACCCTAACCTCATGATGCAGGGATTATGAAGTGTTGTAGCCGTGTCAGTTCCAGGATATTACAGACTGGGTAAGGTAATCTTTTATTGGACCAACTTCTGTTGCTGAGCAGGGATTGTCAGTTTTAACTAGAGAAATACAGAATGTTTTTTTTCTGGTGCCTAATTCCTGGTGTCACATTGAAACCCCATAAAACTTTGGTTTCATGTGGTTCTGACACTGTGCCAGAGGAAACAATGGATTAGTCTGAATTTCAGACTGAGGTGCTTGGTTTCATTCAAATCTGAAAGTGAAGAAAAACTTGGCAAGAGCCAGGCAGATTAAAACCAAAGATGTGCATCTAAAGTGAATCTGCCTAGTTTTGCAGAACTCTAGGGCCCCATCCTACTTACACCGATGTGATAGGGCCTTTGGTTTTCATACTTATGAAGAACATAGATTATAAATGGAACATCCTGTTTCCTAGTTGTTTCAGATACAGCCACTAAGTAAAACACAAAGATATTATCTGACTTCAAAATTAAAAAGAAGGCTGTGGTTTGTCCTGCTGATACAAACCATCTTTAAGATAAAATAACCTAATATAATGGTGTGGTAAAATAAATCTCATATTGGTGCTTCCAGGTTTTTTATCAAAAAGAAAACAATAATTTTCTATTTAGTAAAATTGGTGCAAGATGCCAGATTGACACAAGTTGAGATCATGTAGTCCAGGCAGGGTATTTCCAGGTGCATTGTCCATTGCAGTTTTAAATGTCCCATGCAATGAAGTTCCAGCTACTTCCTTGGGAAAACCTTTCACACCCTAATACACCCCATTGTCAGAAAGCTTTTCCTGCTAGCTTAAATTTTCCCCTTTCTTTTCTTACCTTAATTCCATCCCATTGCTCCTACGTATGCCCTTGTATAAAGTAATGCCTTTTTTCCCTTGAGGATGCTTTTATCCTTCAAATTTCTGTACTCTGATAACTTGTCCACATCTAATGTACTCTAAACAGTACTCCATGTTTTGCTCTTTGAGGCCTGATGCCCAGTTTCATCCAACCTGTACTTAGTGCAGGATCTGTTGGTGCAGTGAGCAAAGGTGTTCCCCAATTCAGCTTTTTTTGTAAGTTAGAAGAGCCTCAGGGCTGCTGTAATCTATGTCCAGCAGCCAGGAATAGCTAGAGAGGAGAGGTATCCTAATAAGGCTCCTATATCAGAGGCTGCGAGGGGGATGGCAAAGAGCGGCTGCGCTGGCTCTTAATCATATGTGGATTCTCCCTGGGCTACAGAAATTCCCAGGTAGCAAATACTGCTGTATTTCAAGTGCTTTGCACTGGTAGAGCAGCACAAATGGGCTATAATAGATTAATAAATTGGTCCTTAATTTTTCTTCATAGATCAGTTCTGACTATTGATCATTTTTGTTGTTCTCTGAACTGCCTCCAATTTATATTTCTTTCTAGTAATGTGGAACAATGATTTTCTATTTAGGCTGGATCCATATAGGATCCCAAACAATGGCTTCTGAAATGAGGGGGGTCATGGGATTACACCCACACAAGGATAATATAAAAAGAACAGGAGTACTTGTGGCACATTAGAGACTAACAAATTTATTTGAGCATAAGCTTTCGTGGGTTACAGCCCACTTCATCAGATGCATAGAATGGAACATATAGTAAGAAGATATATACATACAGAAAACATGAAAAAGTGGAAGTAGCCATACCAACTGTAAGAGACTAATTAATTAAGATGAGCTATTATCAGCAGGATGAAAAAAAACTTTTGTAGTGATAATCAGGATGGCCCATTTTAGACAGTTGACAAGAAGGTGTGAGAATACTTAACATGGGGAAATAGATTCAATATGTGTAATGACCCAGCCACTCCCAGTCTCTATTCAAACCCAAGTTAATGGTATCTAATTTGCATATTAATTCAATCTATACATCTACCAATGTAGTATATGCCATCATGTGCCAGCAGTGTCCCTCTGCCATGTACATTGGTCAAACCGGACAGTCTCTAGGCAAAAGAATAAACGGACACAAATCTGACATCAGGAATCATAACATTAAAAAGTGTGAGAACACTTCAACCTCTCTGGTCACTCAGTAACAGACTTAAAGGTGGCAATTTTGCAACAGAAAAGCTTCAAAAACAGACTCCAACGAGAAACTGCTGAGCTTGAATTAATATGCAAACTAGATACCACTAACTTCGGTTTGAATAGAGACTGGGAGTGGCTGGGTCATTACACATATTAAATCTATTTCCCTAGGTTAAGTATCCTCACACCTTCTTGTCAACTGTCTAAAATGGGCCCATCCAGATTATCACTACAAAAGTTTTTTTTCATCCTGCTGATAATAGCTCATCTTAATTAGTCTCTTACAGTTGGTTTGGCTACTTCCACTTTTTCATGGTGTGTGTGTGTGTGTGTGTGTGTGTGTGTGTGTGTGTGGTCTTACTATATGTTCCGTTCTATGCATCTGATGAAGTGGGCTGTAACCCATGAAAGCTTATGCTCATATAAATTTGTTAGTCTCTAAGGTGCCACAAGTACTGTTCTTTTTGTGGATACAGACTAACATGGCTGCAACTCTGAAAAGGATAATATACCCACTCTAACCTGTTCCTATAAATGTAAAGGTAAAAGAAATAAATGTTCATGGATGTCTGATGTGGGATTTAAACCTCTGGGCATGGCTACACTGCACTATGAAAACTTGGGACCTTTAAATTCACACCAGCAGTGTCCCCCCAGGAGAGTTATATTGCAGCACATGAGTGCATGCTGCTACTTACAACCCCTTACTCCAAGCTGCAGGGCAGTGTAGGTATGCCCTTAGTCTTCTTGCGCACACAGTGAGAATTATACCACAGGATCAACAAGCCACCTAAGAACCACAAACATATAGACAACCCTTTCTTGCATCCTGAGTTCTGTATAAATTAGCTCAGCCTTTACGCTCATACTGGCTTCAAAACCACAAATTTTCTGGTAGGGTTTGGGGTTTTTTTTTTGTTTTTTTTTTTTTCCTTGCTGACCAACTTGTATACTTCTGCTATGTGTTAGTCAGCTGTGATTTCCTGTTTTCACCTGCTGAAGTGCGTATTTTGGAAATGGAATGAGATGGAAAATATCACAAGTTGACACCATGGTCTAGAGAACTGTGTGGTGTTTTTTTCTTTTTTTTTTTTTTTTTTTTAAGTGTGACCTAAACCAGGAATAACCTAACATATAACACCCTCTCAAGGCAAGTCAGATATACCAGGCTGTGGTACGTGTTTCACTGGTGATATATGAGTTTGATGTTCCATGCAATCACTTCACAACAATAAGGAACCGCTGAGATACATAATAATTCTCTAAACCTACACTTTACTATTGTGATGCATTCACAGGACAAAGTGAAATAAATAATTGGCAATAAAGAATTGTGGCCCTACTCCTGCTTTCGCCAAAAACAAGTGACTTTAATGAGAGCAGGATTTTTGTACCTTTTGAAATTTGGGGGCAAGTTCTTCTTTCAGTTTCACAGGTGTTAATCTAGAATAAATCCAGTGATTCTCGATTTATGACAGTGGAAGAGCAGAATTTGGCCCTCAGAGGTAAAATTTTCAGGAGCCCCTAAATGACTTAAGAGACTAAGTCTTATTTTCAAAAGTGACTTAGAACCTGATCCAAAACCCACTGAAGCCAATGGGAGTATTTCCAGTCACTTCACTGGGCTTTGGATCAGCCCCTTGGGCATTTAAGAGCTAACGCCTCATTGACAACCAATGGGACTTCAGCCCCTAGATCGCTTAGATGCCCTTGAAATTTTTACCCTGGATCTTTTGTCAGAGTAAATATTAAATCATTTCATGTTCAGTCTGTTACCCCAATATCATCTAATGGGGTTGTTTCCCCTTGAATGTGGTTTGTGAAGACACTTGTTTAATCTTAGTCTCTTTTAAAAAAGAATAGCAATGAAGAGGTAGGCAGCGTAATCCAATACAGTAATGTCTGGGAGATGCGGGGAGAAGACTAGGGCCCTCTTCCTGGCATTGCCGCTGACTTGCTGTGTGACCTTGGGCACATCACTTCACCTTTCTCTGCCTCAGTTTCCCCCAGTTGTAAAGTGGGGAAAATGACACTGATCCTCTCTTGTAAAACATGTTGGGAAGAAAGCTATATAAGAGCAAAGCATTACTATTGTTTTACACATTGTTCATAAAAACCCTGAGAGGGTTTCTTTGCACACACATTTTTGTCATGTGAGGGGGTGATCTACCCCAAATAATAATTACTATCGGCATGGCACAGTCAGTCTCTCTCTCTACATCAAGATGATGATTTACCCCTGCATTTACTAGAAAAGTCCCACAGTATTTAATAGGAGGAAACCAACAGTAGTCTATAAAAATTGTTCTCAGATCCTATGAAATTTAATGAAGAATTAGTTCATAACCTAAAGAAAGACTCTATCTTATGGAATTCTAAAACTGGAGCATAATTCTCTATTCAAAGCTATACAATGATTTGAAAAGACTACAAAAAAGTTATCATTTTCTATTATGTTCTATAGGACTAAGTGCACAAGGGACATATAAAGAGATGCAAAACTTAGTGCCTGGATTCCTTGGTTTTGTTCCTACCTTTTCTACTGACTGGCTGTGTGATTTTTGGGCATGTCACTGAAATTGTGTGCCTCAGTTTACCCATCCATAAAATGGCTATAACAATACACTACTACCTCACAGAGGTGCTGTGAGGTTTAACTACTGTACCTAAAGTGTTTTGAGATCCTTGGATGAAAAGTGCTATGTCCCATATGATAAGAGCAATATATTATTATTGCTAACTTATCTTTTTAAGTAACAAGTTATGCAGGGTGATGACTATGAAATACATTTGTTTCAAAAATCACTTTTTATTCATCCTCAGTAATACTTAAGTCTAAATCATGTGGATAAATGCAAAGTAATGCACCTGGAAAACCTAATTCCAACTATACATGCAAAATGATGCGATCTAAATTAGCTGTTACCACTCAAGAAAGAGATCTTGAAGTCATTGTGAATAGTTCTTTGAAAACATCTGCTCAATGTGCAGAGGCAGTCAAAAAAGCTCACAGAATGTTAGGAACCATTAGAAAAGGGATAGATAATAAGATAATATCAGAATGACACAATATAAATCCATGGTATGCCCACACCTTGAATACTGTGCAGTTCTTGTCACTCTGTCTCTAAAAAAGATACATTAGAACTCAAAAAGGTACAAAGAAGGGCAACAAAAATGATTGAGGGTGTGGAACAGCTTCCGAAGGAGGAGAGATTAAATAGACTGGAACCTTTGTTTGGAAAAGAGACGACTAAGGGGGGAATATGATAGAAGGTTATAAAATAGTGAACGGTGTGGAGAAAGTGAGTAAGGTAGTGTTATTTACTCTTTCACATAACACAAGAATCAGGGGTCACCCAATGAAATTAATAGGCAGCAGGTTTAAAAAAACAAAAGGAAATATTTCTTCTCACAATGTACAATCAACTTGTGGAACTCATTGCCAGGGGATGTTGTGAAGGCCAAAACTATAACTGGGTTCAAAACCTATTAGCCAAGATGGTCAGGGATACAATCCTATGGTCTGGATATTCATAGCCTCTGATGGCCAGATGTGGACGACGGCATTGATCACTCGATGATTGCCTGTTTTTGTTCATTCCTTCCAAAGCAAGTGTCGGAAGACAGGATACTGGGCTAGATGGACCATTGGTGTGACCCACTATGACTGTTCTTATGTTTTTATTTAGTTAATTTAATTTAATATGTTACACTCTAAGTACATTATCATTAAAAATGCTAAGTCATTTTTAGGACATTTTGTCTCAGATTAAGAGCTCTTTTTCTCAGTGTAGCTGTATGGTTTATTTTATTTTATTTTTTTAAAATAATCTACAGAGGGTTTTTTTCTTCTTATTTGTTTTGCAGGGGTATCAGTCTCTAACATTACTAATGCTGCCAGAGTGCCATTAGAGTCACCTAAACAGGAGAACATACCCTGTTATCCCACAGAAAACAAAAATAAAGCCAAAGAAAATGAGATTGGACCATCACCAGACTTACCACACTTGTGTGTGTTAGCAGTACCTAGTAAGTAAAATAACATGAGATATATTTGTTTTAATGGTAGAATGAATGTGTAGATAGGGACGATTCGCACTCCTAACACAGCATAGACACACTGTTTATGACGCAAACTCACCCTTTCCTGTGGTTTGCCTTTATTCCTGCTTATGTAACAAAGCCCTGAACTTCCTCCTGAGCTGTCTGTTCCTGATGTTTTCCTGGCAAGACCTCCAGTTTCTCCCTCTCTCTCTTGTCTTCAAAAGACTGAGCATTTTATATCCCTGAGCTAGAACTAAAGAGTCCCACCCTGTTAGGGTGAGTCAGAAGAACAAATCTGCACCCTTACACAATGTGCCTAGTCCTGACGGGCTGTCAACTGGTTTAGGGGACTTGAAAACAATCACAGAAACTGAACTAGTCGTACTTTTAGTATCACAAAAATAATGCATTTTCCCCATCACTGTTAATATCATTTTCAGATCCAGTTTCTGGAGGAATCTCAGACTCACTCCCCTATCCATTACCTCCCCCAGAGGACCTTATGCACTCCCTACAATCAAATCCTCCTCATTCATCGAGTGTGAAGGTAAACCACATAGTTTAAACCCCAATTTTCTGTTGACCGTTAAAATTGCATTTCATGCCATTCTGTGTTCCTTTAATTAATTAAAAGGAATTTGTGTGCGTCCTTCTACTTGCATAAACTGTACATCTGTTGAAAACATGGTGCCTAATTTGGATCTCACTTACGCAAGTTCTTGTTTGAAGAACTTGTGCTGACTCTGCTGACTTCAGCCTCTGAGAAGAACTATGCTCATTAATTCCATTGCATATTACAAAGTCAGGTATGGGAAAAGAATCTGGATGGCAACTGATTATGAGAGAATTCCCAGTGTGGTTACTGATTCACAGCAGTAAAGGGGGCTTTTCACATTGTATTGTGCTGTGATCACACCAGACATGGAAGTAAGGGTGGGATATTTATTTTTAGAAGTTTAAGAAAAGTTCCTAAGTGTGGTGAATTTGGGGACTCTTTTTGAGTTTAGACTTTAATCAGTATGTCCCACTAGATTCTAAAAATTTTGAAGCAGTTTACATTTTAAACCTCTAAACCTCACTGGTAATGTCCAATATAACATGATACAAGTGTTCCAGCCAGAGGAGGAGACTGCTGTACATAAATGCAATGGTTCCAAAGCTCCTTGCTGGGGAGTTAGTGTTTTGCACCTTTGTATGTTGAACAGGCTTGGGGTGTGGGAGCTGCACGCTAATATTTAAGCTATTTCTTCCTTCATACATATTGGGACTTATAATATCAAATGGAGTTGTTCATTCAGTAAAAACAAATACACAGGAGTCGCCAAACTGGAACCAATATTGGACTGGAAGAACAAAATTAAAAAAAAAAAAAAAGTACATCTCCCTATATATATATATAATATATAAAATCTCATAGAACGGGAAGGGATCCTGAAAGGTCATAGAGTCCAGCCCCCTGCTTTCACTAGCAGGACCAAGTACTGATTGTGCCCCAGATCCCTAAGTGGCCCCCTCAAGGACCGAACTCACAGCCCTGAGTTTAGCAGGCCAATACTCAAACCACTGAGCTATCCTTTCATAATTTTGCAGTCAATGCCAGATGCTTCAGAAGTAGGTGTAAAGCTCCTATCAAGCACCTAAATACAATATTTAATGTATAACATGGAGAATATTTCTTCTTGATCCAGCTGATGATCATTGTATGCCCTGAAGCATGAGGATTGATGGTTCTTGTAACTTGACTTTTGGGTATGTCTATCCTGCAATAGAAGACCTGAGGCTGGCTGGGGTCAGTTGACTGGGCTTGAGCTGTGGAGCTATAAAACTGCAGTGTAAACACTCAGGCTCGGAGATCGTATGAGTGGTGAGGGTCCCAGAGCCCAGGTTCCAGCCCGAGCCCCAACGTCTATGCTGCAATTTTATAGCCCCACGAGCCCGAGTCAGCTGACGCAGGCCAGCCACAGCTGTGCCACAGATCTTTTATCACAGTGTAGACATACCTTTAGTGTCACTCCTGATGCTATTAATTCTTTAAATAAACATCTGATCATTTTAAAAAATCCTACTTGCTAAGCTATTTATTGAGAACAAGCCAAAGTAGATGGTTAAAATGGTTATTTTATAGCTGTGTGAAACTTTAGCAATGTAACTGAAAACACTCCATAGCTGAGCTTATTTACATATCTTTGTAAACTCTAAAACTGCCCTTTCACAAAAAAGTCACAACAAGTTTAAGAATGTTTCACTTGGAAATAGGATATTTTTCAGTGAAGGACGCATTTTTGAGGCAAAGAAGTGAAATTTCTCCCCCAAATGGGCAACATTTCAATCCAAACTAAACCTCTTTTACAAGCAAAGTCTGTGCCTACAACAAAATTCACATTTTCAACTGTGTTCAATGCAAAATCCCCCATTGTGCAAAATTTCTCACAACAGCAAAACTACCAAAACTGAATTGTGAAAAACGTAGGGACTGATCATGTAGAAGAGCAGTCACAATTTCACACAACCTTGGTTTATTTTGCTATCATGGAAAAGAAATTGTGGAGTAGAAAATGAACTCGGTAGGGATGTCAACACATCACGGACAGGGCTGAAAGGAATCCTGCATGTGAATTTTCTAACTTCAGGGGATATCCATATAGGACTCACATCCTGGAGTCCTAGAAGACAAAGGGAGTTTTGCCTATGTTAGAAATACAGGACTATTTTTTTCAGAGCCTATCCACACTACTAATTGGCCTTGGACCTGTGTTGTAATCAGGTTAGGGGGCAACTGTGTTGTAACTGGGTCCTATGACTTGGCTGTGTTTAAAAGGCCCTTAGCAGAGAGAGAAATCCATTGTTCCAGGAAGATAAACTTGTTTTTTTGTTATTTCTAGCCCTGTGGTTCTTCCAGTCCTCAGCAGGAAACGATTGCTGATCTCCCTAGTGGGTGCCTTTTGTGGACCCCGGGGGAAGTGATAAATGCTACCAATGGTTTCAGTGAGGAGAACCGAATTAATGAAGGTATTTTTGCTGAGGTCTACAAAGGTCAGAGACACAATGCAGTATACGTCATTAAAAGGCTCAAAGAGGCAAGTACCACCCTTCCTCCCTTTCTTCATTTATGTTTGAAGGGGAATCATTTGTTAACGTCTCCTAAACATTAACAGTTATCATTTAATACACCACAGACTAGTAATCAGATGCTGCACTATGGTATTTTTAGGAGGGTAAATGATGTCCAGTTTAAAGCAAGATCCCACGAACATTTATGCATGAGACCTTTTACCCACATGAGTAGTCCTATTGACTTCAATGGGACTACTAATGTGAGTAGTTACCTGCATGCATAATTGTTAGCAGGATAAAGTCTTTAGTTATTTATTTGCTATTCTACATATAAAAAATGTTTTGGTTCTAGTTTAAATGAAGTCCGTGCTTATGACAGTTGATTTTAGTGCTTTTTTGTGATGTTTTTCACAGCTGGAATGTACAAGCCAGAATTCAACACAAAGATTCTTTCATACAGAAGTACAGATTTGCCTTCGGTAAGTAGCTATTTGGAAATTGGTTCTGATCACAGTCTGTCTGGGGATTAATAGATCTCTTACAAAATAACAAGAAATAATCTGATCTGTGTTAAAGGCTAAATTTTGCTCTGTAGACACCGCACTGTATTGAGGATGGTGTGGATCTGTACTGACCCAGCAGAAGCTCTGGGAAGCAGCATGCCTCCATTGCCTCCAAAGTTGACTTACTTGCTGGGGGAGTGGAGCCACAGTGCCATTCCTTAAGCAGGTCCAGGGCAGCTCCTTTCTGCAGCTGAGCATCCCCTCTACTTAGTGTGGAAGGGGATGGCACTATAGCCCCACTTCCTCTCTGCTGTACTGTTAGCTTTGTGCACGCCTCATACTCAACGATGTGCAACAATTGTGATTCTGCTGTGCTCCCAAGGAGAGGAGTCAGTACACAGTCTAGTCTATATGTTGTCAGTTTGATCCAGCACTGGAATTTTAAATTTTCTGTTTATTCTCATTTTATTTCATTTACTAATATTTGTTGATATTTGGCTTCAGGTGTTGTCACATTAACATTTTACAACTAGTGGGTTTCTCACTAGAAAGTGGATATCACTGTCTGATATACCCCTACATGGATAATGGATCACTTGAAAACAGACTACAGTGTCAGGTAAGCAGAGGATTTGGGTCCTATCAAAGTACTGTATGAAAAGCATTTGTATCTCTTTGGAAAATTTTACTATGTTCTTTGCGTTTTATGTAGTATTTTGAAATTTGGGAAAGATCTATAGTCACATTTTCTAGGAGAATTCAACACATCCTTGCCAGTACTCAGGTGGAGAGTCTCTCTTCTTTACCTTTCCCACAGGAAGGGTAGCTTCTCTTTTCCTTTTCTCCCCCACCATGTGACTCATTAGCAGCAGAAAAAAGGAATATGAACATGGGGTGAGGGATAACTCGGTGGTTTGAGCATTGGCTTACTAAATCCAGGGTTGTGAGTTCAATCCTTGAGGGGGCCACTTAGGGATCTGAGGCAAAATCAGTACTTGGTCCTGCTAGTGAAGGCAAGGGACTAGACTCAATGACCTTTTGGGGTCCCTTCCAGTTCTATGAGATAGGTATATCTCCATATATAACATACATCAGTCACAAGTATTGGAAAGGCTGCAAGTCTTTTTACATACAAATAAATCTGTTTTCTGCCACAAGGCAGGCCATCTGTACTGAGAGTTTCTGCCATGCAGCTTCTGTCTTTAGAAAAAGGAAGCTATAAAATGTGCAGCTATACAGCACTATATGCATTAGATGTGGCAATATGTTGCTGTAAAATCAACTACAGTAACTCCTCACTTAACATTGTACGTTCCTGAAAAATGCACCTTTAAGTGAAACAATGTTAAACAAATCCAATTTTCCTAAATGCAGGGGGTTAGGTTCCAAGGAAATTTTTTTGGGGCAGACAAAAGGCATTATATACTGTACAGTACTGTACTGTGGTGGGGAGGTGCCCCTGGCTTACCCCTGGGGCTCAGGGCTGGGGGTGAAGGGTCTGGGAGGGAGTTAGGGTGTGGGAGGATGCTCAGGGTGGGGGTGCGGGGTCTGGGAGGGAGTTAGGGTGCGGGAGGATGCTCAGGGTGGGAGTGCGGGGTCTGGGAGGGAGTTAGGGTGCGGGAGGGCACTCAGGATGGGGGTGTTGGAGGAGGCTCAGGGCTGGGGCAGGCAGGAGGTGCAGAGCACTTACCTGGGGCAGCTCCTGTTTGGTGCAGGTGGCTCTGTGTAGTGTGGCACTGCCCCCATTGCCTCGATTCTGGGAGCTGTCCCCTTTTTCCCCCCCTCCCTCCCGGGGCAGGCAGGGCCACCCGGAACGCAGGGGCTTTAGGGGCTGCAGGGCCCTGGGCTTAGGTGGCCCCGGGGCCCTGGTCTGCAGTTCTAAAGCCCCTTTCGGAATGCGGCCCTGCGAGCACGGGCCGGAGGACTCAGGAGGAGCAGGGGCAGCCGCGCAGCCAGC
The DNA here is from genome assembly GCF_013100865.1 of Trachemys scripta elegans. Classification (NCBI taxonomy): domain Eukaryota; kingdom Metazoa; phylum Chordata; order Testudines; family Emydidae; genus Trachemys; species Trachemys scripta. The sequence goes on from NC_048304.1 coordinate 18,427,430, forward strand.
GGCTGGAGAGAAGCGGCACTTTCTCCTTCAAAGCCGGCTAGAGAGAAGCGACGCTTTGAAGGGGAAAGCGCCGCTTCTCTCCAGCCGCTGGCTGCGCGGCTGCCCCTGCTCCTTCTGAGTCCTCCGGCCCGTGCTCGCAGGGCCGCATTCCGAAAGGGGCTTTAGAACTGCAGACCAGGGCCCCGGGGCCACCTTAGCCCAGGACCCTGCAGCCCCTAAGGCCTCTGCATTCCGGGTGGCCCTGCCTGCTGGGGGAGGGGGGGTAGGAGGGGGCAGCTTCCCCGCTTCCTCCCTCCCTCTCTCCCTCCCAGAAAGTCCTAAGCACCGCCAAACAGCTATTTGGCAGCAGGGGAAGTGCTGGGAAGGAGGGGGAGGAGGCAGAGAAGAGGAACTTGTGCAATGTTCCCTTGTAAAGTCAGCCAACTGACGTTATGAGGGAGCACTGCACAACTTTAAACAAGTATGTTCCCTAATGGAGCAGCAACGTAACTTCGAAACAAAGTTAAGCGGGAGGACGGTAAGTGAGGAGTTACTGTACAGTGTTCGATTGTGTCAGAGTCCTGTGTTGAAATACAGTATGACGTCAGCTGCTTTAGGGGGAACAGCTTGAGAGATGCTCAGATTCATTGTTCGAGCACTGTGTAGGGGAACCAGCAGGGCAATGGAAAGGACACTTGTGAATTCTTCAATAGGAAAATAGGATTTACTGAACCAGATTGGATGAGTGTCCTGCCTCCAGCAGTGGCCAATACCTTGTGTTCCAGAGGAAAGTGATCTCTGCCTCACCCATACCATCATCGTGTAATGCATCACGCCGAGGGTGCAGTGCTGTATGTGGAGGGCGGAAGGATTCCTTCCTGACCCCCGCATAATTGGTTTCGGCCCTGACGCATGAGATTTGTTTACTCCATCTTGCTTCCAGTTAGGTTAGTGAGTGTTTTGCCAATGCCTACAGCGAGGGAAGGAGAAGGTCTCTTGCTTGTAAAACTAACACTGTTTTATGCTTCCTTCCATAAAAAGAAAAACATACCAACCCTCTTCCTCCTTTTCTTCCAGGTTGGTTCCATGCCATTAACATGGGAGAAACGCATCACAATTTCTATAGGACTTATCCGAGCCATTCAGTATCTCCATAACTTTGGGATTCTGCATGGGAATGTCAAGAGGTAGGGTTGCTGGCTTATCGACATATCTGCAACTCTCTGTCATTCAACTGTTTCCAGAAAACAGAAATGTCTGAAAGTCTTCCAGTCTGCATATGAGCTAGGAATCATTCCCCATACACATCTGCTTCCTGTTACCTCTTGCTCTTTTGGATGTCTCCCCTCCACATTTCATTTACCTCTTCTTCTTCTTCTTTTTTTTTTTTAATGTGGTAAATGTATATTCTTCTGAAGTGTTTTTTTTAGCACATTCCCTTCCATTTCCCCCATATGTAAAATTTCAAATATTCCCCATAACATTCCAGTATTGGAGAGTTGTTTGTTCCCTGAAAAAGTCTTTAGGGCTGTTCTGTACATGAAAGTTGTACCACCTTAACTATATCTATAGATTTAAAGTGGTACCACCGTCCACCCCTCTAGTGTGCATGCAGTTAAATCACTATAAAGGTGTTTATACTAGTACAGCTACTCCCATAGGGAAGGGGAATAAGTTATATCTGTATAAGGCACTTCGTTACTGCTGAAACTGTAACCATAGAAGGGTTATACTGATTTGGCTATTTTGATTTAAAAAAAAAAAAAAAAACTTACCCCATGTGATATTAAATTTGTGCATAGACCCGGCCTTACTCTTATACGAAATAATGTTTACAGCTTTGCCTTAAAATACACATTCTGTTAGTTCTTTTTAACCTTTTGTGTTTCCAAGTTTGATCAGAGTTTAGGAATGCAAGTTCAAAGAGCTGATTTTTTTTTTTTTCTCAGATTACCATAAGCTTCCCATTGTGCTCAACCATCTGTTTAACTCCACTCTCCAATGTTCTTCTCCCACTGGTGTTAATGGAATCCTAGAATTCCAGGTGAAAAAGACCTAAGGGGTGACTAGATCAGTCTATAAGTACCTACTTAGGGGACAGAAATTTGATAATGGGCTCTTCAATCTAGCAGACAACGATATAATGAGATTCAATGGCTGGAAGTTGAAGCTAGACAAATTCACACTGAAAATGGAGTGCACATTTTTAACAGTGAGGGTAATTAACTGGAAACGCTTACCAAGGGTTATGTTGATTCTAATCACAGGCAATCTTTAAATTAAGATTGGATGTTTTTCTAAGATATGCTTTAGTACAAACAGGAATTAATTCAGGGAAGTCCATCAGCCTGTGTTATCCAGGAGGTCAGGCTTGATCACAATGGTCCCTTCTGGCCTTAGAATCTATTAGGTCAAAATGTGCATTTGCTTGTGCCCTACAGCATGCGGCCTTTCATGGTATAACCTGTGATATATGCTTTTCCTGTAATAATCAGAAAAAATGCATTTCCAATTTTGTCAGGCAATGCTTTTTGTATTCACATGCAGCTGGAAAGCAGAGTGCTCCTTTTCTTTGTGATGGCAGAAAGGTTTTAAATTACAGAAATGCTGGTCTTTTTGCTTTGTTTTATATCATGGGACCATGTCCTGAGTTCCTTACTCAGCTCTGATGAGGCAAAACTCATTTTGAGGTCATTTGGAGTCCATTGTGGTCGCAGAATTTGGACTGAGTAAATGCTGAGAAAAGAACTCAGGATTTGCCTGACACACTATGATCTTTCCAGAGAAATGGGGGGTGGGGGGAACAATTTCAGATCTCTTCAACAGAGGAGTTCACTATAGTCCGTAAAACTGTTTAACTAAAAATCAAATGGGCCAAATTAATCCCTGATGACCCATGGTTTTCGAGGAACTTAGACCAGGAATGAATATGACCCTATATATTTGCTAACAAACAATAAAATGTATACAACAAAACAATGTAGAATTAGATTAGATGGGAGGAAAACACTGCTATTGTCTGACTTTATTTAAAAAAAAACATTCTGGTCTATGATAGCTTTACTAAAGCTTGATTTATATCTCAATTCACTAACCTTTCAACATACAAGACTGGAATCTAAAAGAGAATTTGCATAAAGAAGCTCTTAAATGTACTTTCTAAAATCACATATTACCATAAGACTCTGCATTCAGGTGTGAATGGATTGATCACTATTGGTATTTGCCTTACTTTATGCAGCTCCAATGTTTTGCTGGATGAAAACTTCACACCAAAACTTGGACATTCAGGTCTCCGACTGTATTCTGTGGAAAAAAAATCAGACTATGCTATGATGAAAACCAAAGTTTTACAAGCTTCCCTCACTTACCTGCCAGAAGATTTTGTCAGGCATGGACAGCTAACACAAAAAATTGACATCTTTAGTTGTGGAATAGTAAGTTGTCTTTTTTTTTTTTTTTAAGCTTTGCTATTACAGTTTGCAGATATCGAGTTATATTCTGTGCACATAGTTTTTTCTCATATATCTGATCAAGTTTTTCTAACATAAGACACTCAGATCAGCTGGACATTTAATATCCATTCAATAATAACCAATGCAAGAAATCCAAATTCTGCCCTGAAAAGTATACATGCGACTCCCGTTTGGATAACATAATTCGATGGAATGGCTATTAGGGAAAGACCCAGTTGCGGTCTACAAGATCTTTTCTGCAGAGTTTAGTGTTTATAAATAGGAACAAAAGGAGTTTAACATCATCAGAAAAAAATTTCCCAGCTTGTGGTGTACCCAAGTCCTGTGATCCTGGCTCTGGATCCCTGATCTTCCCAAAGGTGTTCTTCCTCTTTTGTCTCCCGAGAAACCAATTGATACTCCTTCATATCAACACATGTGAAAGGAGAGAAGGAAACTGTGTTGAAGTAATCCATAATGAATATAGGTTTAGGTAGTGCCTTGTATCTTGTTAGAGAGCCATCCACACATATTCAAGGTCAGAGTATTACATATAATCTCAAAAGTGTGGTTATGATCAATTCAGTACCATGTAGTATTGTTGGGTGCTCGTAGTCAGAAAAATGGATATGTGAACATGTTACCACCTTATTCAGTAAAGATACCAGTTTTGTCTGTGTGTTCAAGTCATATGTGCTGACTTCGCTGAATGTTGCAGACATGGTTTTTAATCCTGTTCCTCCTCCAAATCCAATACAGTGTGGATTAGAATGAGATGGATTATACTCTGCTTTATGCAACATCTACAAAATTATCACTACATTGTAGCTGCAAAATCTTTATTACTGGTTATGATGGAAGAAGCAGAAAGAGCATAACTTGGTTCTCAGTTCCCTTGTTCAATTTGCAGTATTGGACTTTGGAAAAATCATCTTTTGATTTGAAAACTCGGCAAACGTGGTATAGAAGCCATTGAGAGAGAATAAATATGATGGCCTACAACATCACTTTTTAAAATTCAAGTTGTACTTTAAATTTTCATTTTTATATAGGTTATTGTTACATCTATTCAGTGAACCCTATAGAACAGAATGACCTTCTACAGCCCCTACAGTGTAATATATAAAGATAGGGCCAAACCACAAAATTTGGATTTGGCTCTGTACCTGGTTCCAAACTCTCTCAAAGGTTATTCAGATCTGGAGTGTTGGTTTGTGCCCATCTTGTCTAAGAATGTAGGGAAAATAGCTTAAAATGCTCTAACAAGTAAATATTCCTTTTGTTAAAATGTGCAATTTTTTAGAAGAAGCCATCTAAATAAATTGTCTTATCTATAAAAATGCGTTCTAGGTTTTAGCAGAGATGCTGACGGGCACTAAGGCAATGGATGAAGGAAGAACCCCTATTTATCTGGTAAGGGAGAAGCAAAATAAACAACGCTGGCCTAGTGTAACCCCTGCAAACAGTGCTCCTGTAATGAAATTAGTTTGAGTGCAAAACCAAATACAGAGTTGTTGCCTACTGTACTCCTGGGGAAATTCTGCACAATGCAGAATTTGCGCCGAATTCCAATTTTTTTCCAACAGAATGGGGGCTGTAGAGCTTCTGGCCGCCACTAGGGGCTGATGGACTCTGCAGAGCCCAACTCGCAGTGAGCAAAGCACCCAGCCTGGTGGGGATGGAGACTCTGCATGCTCTGGGTGCCCAGCTTGATCTCATTATCCTGGGGATGGGAGAAATCCCAGGAGACCCAGCTCTGGCAAAGAGTGAGGAAGGGCAGGGCTGCACCACACCATGTCCCCTGGCAGGATAGTAAAGAAGCTTGGGGGGAGGGGGAGGGGAGGAGTGTCTGTAAAGGCTCAGGGGGTATCTGGTTGGGGGCTGCCCCGCAGCTGGGCTCTTTGGGGAGGGGATGTGGGTGTTTAGGCTCTTGGGGTGCCCCATAGTTAGGATCTGGGGGAAGGGGTGTGTAGGTATCTGGGCTCTGGGGGTAGAGGGGTGAGGGTATCTGGGCTCCGTAGGTGCCCCGCAGCTGGGCTCTGTGGTGAGGGGTGTGCTGTGTCTGGGTTGGGGGGGGTGCCCCATGGCTGGGCTCGGAGGTGGGGAGTGCTAGTGTCTGGGCTAGGGGTATCCCCATGGCTGGGCTCTGGGGGAAAAGGGTGTGGGTGTCTGAGCTGGGGGTGCCCCCACCTGGGCTCTGGGGGGAGGGGAATGTGGATGTCTGGGCTCTGGGGGCCCCACGCAGCCTCTCCAGCACCCCACAGCTGGAACTGGGTTGTCATAGGGGTTTCTTTAACTCTGTACTCCAGGGGAATCTTTTGTTGTTGTGTGTATTGTAGACATACTTGTTGACAGGTATTTTGAAATAAATTACGAAAATAATTGAGACCGGAGTGGTTATATTGTGTTGTTTTGACAAAATATGAAGAATTTTAAAATATTGTGGGCAGAATTTTTAATTTTTTAACGCAGAATTCCTGCAGGAGTAATACTGTTAAATTTATAACTCCTAAAGAGTTGTGTAGAGGCCAAACCTTGGTTCCATTGAAATCAGTGGCAAAACTCCAACTGACCTCAATGAGAGCAGAATGAATGCTCCAGTTTTAATATTGCTCCTGATTGTGTATGAGCTGTTTCAACATCACTAGTGTGTAGATGCCCACGTATTTAGAGGCAGCAGCTCTGTTTTGAAATTGTGACTATTCATATTCTTGAATCAGGAAGGCGTGCACTGAATAGTGAAACATAAATAGAAGGTGAATCATAATGGACTAATGTACTGTATTTATGGCTAGTTGTATTCACCAGTATTTTGTACATAGATACATCACTGAATATGTACTTGGAGTAGTGGAAATTACTTTAACAAACTCAAAATAAATTTGGGCCAGGTTCACCTAATTGTGACAAAATGAATGCTTTTTGTGTGAATAAAAACAGACCCTGTTTATTCCCTTGCACATGTGGTACTTTCCTTTTGTGCTGTCATGCCCCTGAAACATTGAGTAAGAGGGGAAGGAAGTGAACCCTCGCCTTGTCATTCAATCCTTGCTAAATGCTTCAGCAACTTTCTAATGGATTCCAAAAGTGAAGAAGATGACAAATCTCAGTGATAAGTTCATTAGCAGGGACAAGAGGTTTCTGATTTGTTGATCGATGTTTAGAAAAGATAATTAACACACTTAGGATGCTGTACATTGCACTGATTTTTTATTTTTATTTTTTTATCACTGGCCTGATAATATTGAGAGGCCTGCCTGGAACTGCTGGAGCCTGCATGCATACAGACCTCATGAAGCACAGAGTATCAGACTCTTTGCTGTTAAAACACAGATTTCTAACATTTGAGCTAAAGGAGAATTTCCTCCAGCTTTTTATCTTTTGTAAGCCAGTCACTAGAGAGCACTAATATGCATACACAGGATATGGCAAATACTCGGGGAGTGTCTTAAGTTCTTAAAGGGTTGGATAGGAATTAATAATTTTCTTTGACAAATCATTTTCATCTTCACCATTGTATCTCTTCCTCTTGAACAGAAAGATGTAATTGCTGATGAAATCCAAACAGCAAAAGCAAGTTCATGCTCCAAGCACAAAATCTTTGAAAATCTTGCTGCCAAGGAAATATGCTGTAAATATCTAGACAGGAAGGTGGGACACTTGCCATCAGAAATTGCTGTTCTCTTTGCCACTGCCATCTGCCTTTGTCTGCGGAAAAAGAATCCTGACCTAGCAGAGGTAAGTGTTGTATGCCCTACTAGTCTTAGATACCAAGGTCTAAGCCACTGCACCCAAATGTGATTTTGTTATTTTTTTAATGTCCACCAAGGAGAAGGACTTGGGCACTGATTAACTGCTTACCAAATGTTGCTGTTCTGAACAGGTGCATGAAATGATGAAAATGGCTGAACATAAAATAAGAGATCAGAGCCTTCTTGAAGGCAGCACTTTTTCTGGATTCTCCATTAATACCCCAGAAGAAACAGATGACGAGACAGCTAGTCACAATTATAGTTCTTCAGGTGATAGCAATGAGGACAGTGCAACAGCAAGGTCCCTGAAGTGTGCAAATTCATCCCCACCTTTACTAAGAGTCATGCCACCTGAAATGTACAATGGACAGATGTCACGGGTCCCTTGCGAATCGGATGAATCGAGTAGTTTTGTATGGGATCCTGAAGAGGGTTCTGCATATGGCCCACCTAACAGTGGCTGTACTGATCCAGAAAATGCCACATCCTCTCATTCCGGGAGAAATGCTGAAATATGTACTGGTGGCTTCCAAGAAAAAAATGTGGCATCCAGTGAAAATAAAAAGACTTTGGAAATGGTATCTCCTGCAGAAAGAATGGTTTCTTCAACCCTTGACCCTTCATGTTCTTCACAAGGTAAATCTAGGTATTTTTTGGGAGTGAGAGGCTGAGTTAAGATCATTCAATATGTGACCATTAAATTATCATGACACAATGTCCCCAATCCTATTACCATGACCACAAGATTTATATAAGGTGCTCAGCTACCATGGTGATCGTCAAAATATAAATGCCTAGACAGACTAATAGATCACTCCTGCAGTCTTTGAAAAACCTTCCTTTTATACATTTCAGCATATTTTGTCTCCTTGGTTATTATGTTACCAATTAATTTATAGAGGCAATTAAAATTATCTAGTTTTTCAATTTAATTTCTTGTTAGAAGTCAAATTTAAATGATATAGAATTGTTTCGCCTCTCCCAAATTATATGTAATATCAGTGTGTTAGCCACAGGTGAATTTTTGCTAAATATTTGGGCCTTTTTCCCCCCTGCAGGATTAGCCAAAGAAACCTCTTGGGAAATAAAGATCAATGATAAAAAAAAGAAGCTTATGGAAAATATTTTACTATATGAAGAAGAAAAGTTAAACAGCTCTGAACTCTTTGAATCTCAAACATGACTGAATTATCAACAGTGGCATCTTGGAAGAAGAAATTGGGAATCTTTTTCTGGTAGCAAAATGGTAAAAGCTAAACCACACACTTCATGTAAGGTTAAGTAGTATATTTTCAACAGACATGTTAACTCTCTTTAGAGAAAAAGAATAGCCACATATCAGGTGATTCCAAGAGAATGTCTGCTACAGTGTGGATTAAAGCAGAATGCAACTTTTACACCTCTAGCCTGATATAACGCTGTCCTCGGGAGCCAAAAAATCTTACCGTGTTATAGGTGAAACTGCGTTATATCGAACTTGCTTTGATCCGCCGGAGTGTGCAGCCCTGCCTCTCTGGAGCGCTGCTTTACCGCATTATATCCGAATTCGTGTTATATCGGGTCGCGTTGTATCGGGGTAGAGGTGTATGATCAGAAAAATTAGCATTGTCCTCTTTCTCCTTGCCTTACTGTGCTGAAAAAAAATAAAAATTGCCAAACTGAGACAATTGTCTGAATTGGCTGAGGGCAAGCTCTGTTTTGCACTGCACTTCATAAAGCATTTGTGTACAGTATATTTCTTTTATGACCAATTAGGATCCTGCACACGCTACAGCAGGCATTCATTACATACTAGTTGGCAGTACTCTGTAATATCCATTGCATCTAGTATTCACACGGTGATCAATGGGAACTACTTTTCACTCTTTCAAAACAAAGTAACTAAAAATGTACCTAGTGTCATATAATCTTATTCCACATTCTCGATTGTACTCCATATCCTAGAAGATGTGGTGGGTTTTTGTTTTTTAAGGAAAGTTCTCTGCTGAATTCTGTATGATTCCATCTCCAGCTGCATTGCATTGAAAACGGATGTTTGGACAATTTTACATCTTAATGATAGAACACTCTGGAACTGTACATATATGAATATGTAATATCAAACAGCTACACTGAGAGATGGTGTACACTGACTCCCTCTGTAGCCTTGAGAAAGTCATTTACTCTCTCTGTGCCTCAATTTTCTCATTTGCAAAATAGGGTTAATACCTCACTAAGCTGTTTGAGAGTTATATAGCATTTTACAAACATTAGTTAAGTGCTATTAATATGATTACTTGTTTCATACTGTAGCTTTTGTTGTAAATGTATATTTTGGATTTTGATATGATTCAATATTTTAATTTAAAACCTATTTAATTTTTTATGGAACTCTTGAGTTTGGATTTGTAAAGGGCCTGAGGCAATGATTAAAACAATCACCTAAAGATTAATTAGTTAAAGGGCTGGATCTTGAAGCCTTTACTCACCTGAGTAGTCCTAATGAAGTAGCTGATTTCAGTGTGCCTGCTTACTTGATCAAGAGCTTCAGAATTAGGCCCAGTGTTTGTGATCACTTTGAAGAGGAAAAAAGCTAGAAATTATAATAGAAAGCATGGATGCTTCTCCTATTTATTTTCAAGAGGAAACCTCCTCAAGAACCTGTGACATTCTTACTCCTTTTTTCTTTACCTTGTAACAGAGTCCTTTAATCCAGCGTAAGGAAATAAAACTTTATAATGGGGGGGGAAAGGACCTTCGGAACCATATAGCTCAGCTTTCTGCTGTGCGTAACTGCTATTTCTGGGCCTGATGCTTCTAATATATACTTGAGGAAAATTCCCATTACAATTTGAGTAAGCAAGGAATGCAGGATTGGGCCTTGTATGTGATTCTTCCCTTTGGAATTATGGAAAGGTGTAATTTTCTTAGATGTACCATAAGGTCTCCACATTCAAGTCCCTCCTGAGGACCTAGTTCTATGAAGACTTCTACAAGAAACTAGCCAACTGACAGTGGTAGGAGGAACTGTGGTAGACTATCTTAAAAAAAAATCGCCCTTGTCCAAATACTGCCTTACAAAGTGTGGCAAGGCCAACTGTCAACTTGCATGATCTGCTCCAGTCCACTATCTTTCAGCTGCCTAGGGTGTTGTGTATGTTTGCTTTGGTCTTTTTATTGTACAAGGCCTCATTCTTGCATTGGTAGCATTGGTCAGTTCAGGCATAGCAGTCAATCCACACATTAAGAACATCAGAGTGGCGATACTGGGTGAGACCAAAGGTTCATCTAGCCCGATATCCTGTCTTCCGACAATGGCCAATGCCAGGTGCCCCAGAGGGCATGAACAGAATAGGTAATCATCAAGTGATCCATCCACTGTCGCCCATTCTCAGCTTCTGGCAAACAGAGGCTAGGGACACCATCCCTACCCATCCTGGCTAATTGCCATTGATGGATCTATCCTCCAGGAACTTATCTAGTTCTTTTTTTGAACCCTGTTATAGTCTTGGCCTTCACAACATCCTCTGGCAAAGAGTTCCATAGACTGACTTTGCATTGTGTGAAAAAATACTTCCTTCTGTTTTAAACCTGCTGCCTCTTAATTTCAGTTGGTGACCCCTAGTTCTTGTGTTATGAGGAGTAAATAATACTTTTTCTCCATGCCAGTCATGATTTCATACTTCAATCATATCCCTCCTTAGTCATCTCTTTTCCAAGCTGAAAAGTCCCAGTCTTATTAATCTCTCCTCATATGGAAGCCGTTCCATACCCCTAATCATTTTTGTTGCCCTTTTCTGAACTTTTTCCAATATATCTTTTTTGAGATGGAGCGACCACATCTGCAAGCAGTATTCAAGATGTGGGCGTACCATGGATTTATACAGAGGCAATATATTTTCCGTCTTATCCCTTTCTAAGTGATTCCCAACATTCTATTTGCTTTTTTGACTGCCGCCACAGATTGAGTGGATGTTTTCAGAGAACTATCCATAGTGACTCTTAGAGTAGTCTAATTTAGACCCATTACCCAATGCAGTATGAGAGCTTAAGTTTTTGGGGTCAAGGACCGCGCCTTCTATTTGTACAGCACCTAGCACACTGTGGGCACTACCAGAACCAAATAAGTTAAATTTATTATACTTATCATTTGAAAGTCACAATCTTATACCAGTTCCTCAGGTAGATACCTACACTAGTAACTGATAGAAGTTCCTGGCTATAAGTGCCTAGATAATCAAATTACTAATATCCATAAATATATTGTCTAGATATTTTCTGGTATTGAATTTATATTACTGGTTTAAAAATACAAAGAAAAAATGAAATGATATAGGCATTATTTTTTATAAATAATTGTCTGTTTAGTTTAAGATATTCACTAACTGTTCTGCAGTAATATAACCTGGATGTATAAACCTATTATTTTATACATTGGGGTATACATTGGTTGCCTCTCTATGTAACTTGCTTAGGGTAATGTACACTGGAATTTTATTAAAATTTATATATTTTGAATATATTTTTGAATAAACTTGGGGGAAAACATCCTTTCTGTAAGTCCTGCCTTTACTGTAAGATCTGTAGGACAGCAAAAATTGTTCCAAACCATCTATTTTGGCAACTCCTGTCTTCAGAGAGCAGCTCAAAGTATCCCCACCTGTACAGAGTGCAATTATTATTTGTTTTGTAGTAGCACCGGGGCCCCAGTAATAGATCAAGGTTTCATTTTGTTAGGTGCTATGCAAACAAGGAAAGAGAGACTATGAAATGTACTAAATTTTGACACAATTGCTCCTTCATGGTGAATGTCACAGGCAGGTCACAGAATAGAAATGGAAAATAAGTGATGATTTTGGAATTAATGTCATGTAGCTAAGGACATTACAAGGGTGCAACTGACTGGAACACTAGGGCCTGAGCATCATTCTATGCCAGTGGTTCTCAACCTTTCCAGACTACTGTACCCCTTTCAGGAGTCTTGCATCCTTCCAAGTTTCACCTCACTTAAAAATTACTTGCTTACAGAATCAGACAAGAAAATACAAAGTGTCACAGCACGCTAATACTGAAAAATTGCTTACTTTATGTATGAAATTTTAGTTTGTACTGACTTTGCTAGTGCTTTTTATGATATATTGCCTCTCAATTCTGCCATTCTTTGATCAACTTTATAGAATTCAGGGTTTTTCATATACTGCTGCCAGCCCATTCACCCCTACACGCAGCTGGCTGGAGAATCTTGTCAGATGTAGCTGCCAATGGAAAATTTTGCTCAAAACCAAAAAAGCACAAGTGTGTGTGTAATGGACAGAAAAGAATAAAGAAAAAAAGATAAAAGTGGGAGCAGGAAGAAGAGGTAATGGAATGAAGGACTGGTAAAGCAAACAGAAATTATAAAGAATTTTCAAAGATTGTGCTGAAAATGTATCACTTTTATTTTGTATGTTATATTGTACATCATTCTCACATAAGCAGATGCTTGGGTGAGTATAAAAATATTTGTGCAGCTTCTGAGAAGATCAGGTGTCTTCTTAGTGACACAGCATATTTTGCTTTGCCTGTATTATTTTGTAATAAGGTATTCAATCACTAGGAATTAGTTTAAGAGCGTTTGATTATCACTCCAGCACTCACAAAGCCACATCTCCAAAACCTGACCCCAGAAACTTTTTATAATTCCACAAAGTCACACCATAGGGCTCAAACCTGCACCATCTCACCTGTAAATATCCAGGATAAGGTGTTGCTGATACATTAGGGCGACATCCAATACAGGGAGGAATTCTGAAAGGCGGGCTCAGCGCCTGCTGTGCAGTGCTTTTCCCATAGCTTTTGTCACCGGGTCTCGGCATATATAACCCAGTAGCTCCTTTCCTACTGAACATTTTGTAAAAGCCACACGTTTATTTATTTATTATTCAACAGGAACCTGCACGATGGCCCCAGAGGATCTTGCAAAAACCCACCCTGGGAACATTCTGAGCCACGCTCGCTCTCTGTGACTGTTCGTACGAGGTGTCCAGTGCAGGGCTAAGGACGGCCCACCTTTTTTTGAGGCACACAGCTCGATCCCACTCGGCAGGGCACGCGCAACCTGCACTACCGCACACACGGGCGCTCACCATTGACTGCGTGCGCATGGCGCGGGTTGGAGCCCGCTGCTCTTCCCCCCGCCCGCAGGGCCACCAGCACGTGACACCGCCCCGCGACAGCCCAGTTCCCGCCACTTGCTCTCCCGCGCCGACCCAGCCTGACCGGCCCCGAGCGGAGGGGCGGGGCCAGCCGGTCGTAGACCCGCCCCTCCCGCCCCGCGCCCTTTTTCGCAGCCAGTCCCTAGGTGATAATAGCGTCAGGGCGGGCGCGCGGCGGGGCTCCAGCGGGCGGTAGGGGCGGGGCTGGGCTCACAGAGATGGCGAGGGGGCGGGTGGAGAGGAGGGGGACGCCCCTGCTGGATCCTTCTCTGGCTCCCTCCATCCACGGCCCGCAGCCTGGACCCCCGCCGGGCGATATCCCGAGCGGCCCGCCCCCGGCCCGGCCAGCGTAGCTCCCTCAGCCGCTGAGGCCTCTGCAGGGGGCTGCCCGGGGCGCGCTGCGGTGTTTGTGGGGGTGGTCGGTCGCTCGCTCGCTTAGGCTCGGTCCTGGCTGCCCGTGCTGCGGGCTCGCCCCTCCTCCCCCTCCGCTCGGCTGCCCCCGCGGAGCCGGGCTAACGGCTGCTCTCTCTGCCGCCCAGGTGCCGAGCCCCGATGGAGCCCGCCAGGCGCCGCAAGGCGAAGAGCGCCTGGGACAGCTGGTCAGACGGCTCCCCCGCCAAGCACCGCAAATGCTCCAAGGACGGGCCGCCGTGTCCGTCCTCCCGCCCCGGCTCCGCCACCGCGCACCCGGCAGAGGCTGGGAAGCCAGCGGCGGGCGGTTGGGCGCGGACCTGGCTGTCCCCACAGCCCGTTTGCCAAGGGCTTTCTGCCGGCGAGACATCCAGGGCCGCGCTCTCTGCACGAGGCTCCTCCCCAGAGTCAGCAGACGCAGCAGAGGGGAGCAGCAGCAGCCTGGAAGAGGGGGGTAGGGGCTCTTCCCTTCCCAGGAGAACCCTGCTCAGGAAACATCCTGGCTGGGAAATTTCCAAGGCAGACATGGTCTCCATGCCCCGGAAATCCTTGAACCGGGAGGTATGTGATAAACAGAAACGGCTGCAAACTAGAGGCAAAAGTTGACCGAAAAAAGGAGGCGCTTGACAAAGCTTTGAATGTTTTGGTGCGCTGTGAAGGAAGTATGTGTTTGCCCCCTTTGTGCAGCTCATTACCCGAGGGGGCCTTTTTCTATTGCAAACCTTTTAAAAAAATGTACAGGGACAGATTCCAGGTTGAGAGGCAGATGAGTTTTTTGAGCTGCATTTCAGAAGGAGTTGAAGAAGGTAACAGTAGAGTGGCAGTGTTTTCACTTGGCCTGCCAACCACTCTTTAAAAACACCACTCCTGTTTTGCCGGGGGCTGGCATCACACCCCAAGCGTCTTCACTTGTCTTATAATATATAGTGCTTACTATCGTGGTAAAAGTGTGTGTTGTTTTAATGTAGTGCTCAGAGTGGTAACCGTGTTAGTCTGTATCAGCAAAAATGAAAGCTTATGCCCAAATAAATTTGTTAGTCTCTAAGGTGCCACAAGTACGCCTCGTTGTTTTTGCTCTGAAGCAAAGGTCAGTGAAGAGTGAAAGTTAAAGGTTCATCCTATTGCACAGGCAAGTTTTGGACAACTGGCTTAATAATTTTTCTGGCCTCTCGTACAAAGCCCTAGTAAAAGTGTGTGTGTGTGTGTGTGTGTGTGTTAAGGTAACCTGCAAAGGGAGAAAATAGGTTTGTGCTATCTGTGTTTCTTCTTGATGTATAAAAAAGGTCTAAAAAGTTGGTTTGTTTTGACAGGATAGGGGTAAGGGAGAAAGATTTTTAGCCTGTTTTACCTTGGAAATATCAGGAGCATAGTAATTGCCATACAAAATCAGACAAGTGGATAATTTTATTTGGTAGCCTGTCTCCAACTTCGGCCAGTACTAGATGCTCAAAGAAAGGTGCAAAAAACCCTTAATACTGTAGTAACTTGTCCATTAATGAAGTTTCTAGTTTAATCCTTGTTAGTGGTTATTTGTGCCTTGAAGCATGAGGATTTTCTATCCATGTGTTTTTTTCTTTAATGTAGCTACATGTTTTGATTGCCCATATTGATGTCTAATCCTTGATCCTACTAAATTCTTGGCCTCAGTGATATCTTGTGGCAGTGAGTTATATTATTTAAAAGCGCATGTACACAAGGCATAAAGTTTTGGGTTTTTAGGTAAACTCACTTCCACTGTCCTTGTTCCCTTGTATTGTAAAACGGATTAATCAGAGTGCCCGATTTATTTTCTCGGTACCTTTCATTATTAATTCATTTTGTACAACTGTCACATGTTTCCTGTTAGTTTAATTTAGAACTGTGTAAACTTTTCAATATCTCCCCTGGAAGTTCTTTCAAATCTTGTCTTCCTGTCTCTTACAGGAAAGGTGGAAGCTCCAGAAAAGTACGTTAAGAGCTTTCTTGACCTTTAGCTGAAGGGTTAGGATGTCTAATCTTTAACAGCTCTCTTTTCCAGCTGTTTCTTAAGCCTTTGTATTCAATATAGGAGTTAACAAAGCCAAACAAAATCCTAGAGTTTTAAATGGCCTGAATAAAAATCATTTTGGTTCTCTATCGGGTTTCACTTACTTTATATCTTTAATATTATAACCCAATTAATTATTTAGTTCTCTAGAGAATTTCAGGAAAAATGAGAGAGAGACAATCTGAATTTCTAAAGCAGTAAAACTCCTTTGGTGAAAAATCCTTTAGACCTTCATTTGACCTCAAGAAGCAAAATCCTATCATTTATTTTCATTAATATGCTTTGATCCATGTTTACAGAGACTGGCTTCTGGAGCTTAACATACTGGGTTTGTTTTTATATTAGCAAAGTTTAGGCCAAAGAGAGTTGGTCTAGCTGTGCAAATCAAAATATAATTTAGGTTGCAGCATGCCTGATTCTCTTAATATTATTTGAAAAGTGTATTCTTTTAATAGGCAAAGACTCCTATGGCTTGTTTTGAGTGGGGAGAGCATAGTTCCTGCTTGGAATGGGACCAAGCTGTTCCAAACAGTATCCTAATATGGCCTCTCTTGTGCTGACTAGTCTAAAGACACCTCCTGTGACACTACTGTTAGGAGACAGTTATTTTACTACAAGGGATAAGAGTGTAGTCCTCTGGAACAATGCAGAGACTATAGCAGCCCCCAGTGGGGAGAAATGATCCCCTACTACAGGGTTTCCACATTTTCTTGAATTATAGCTGGATTGGCAGCTTGCCAGAAGCCCAAGGGTGGCATTTACTTGGCAGAAAACGAAGCAGATTCTGGCCACTCTTTTCATAAGAGGTGTGGCCATACTCCAGCACGTGCAGAGACTTTAAGGCTTTGTGGGTGGTGCTGTAAAATTTTTTAGGCTGCCCATCTCTGTCCTCTGTGCTTTAGAGGGATTCTTACCCTTTTATTCTCCCCACCCCCAACAAAGTATACATGCTTTCTGATTAGTAAAATGTTTAGTACTTATGAGCACCTACATAATGCTGTTTCCTTTTTTATATAGCTTTATAAATCCAAGGGTGGTGCAGGCTGTAACCTCACACCAAAGACTGAAGGTAAAGGTGTCTCAGAAGAACAGACTGTGGATCATAGGAAGAAGAGAATGAAGGATCAGGGATCCACAGTAATATACCTTAAAGCTCTCCAGGATGCATTTGGGAAAACATTGGGGAAAAAGGTCAGAAAGGAGGCATGTACATCAAATGGAGATCAAGATCAAAGCCCCTGTCCTAGTAAAGAGCCTTGCAAATCAGATGGCAACTCAAGAAGTATCTGTGCAGTTTCAAGGCGTGAAGAAGATCAGCGACCTCAGCTAGATTCAGACAGACAGAAAACTTCAGTAGATGAAAACAATGCTTGTGCTAGTTCAGTTAGCACTGGACAGAGTAACCCCGAAGAACAATATGTGAATTACCAAAGGCCAGATATTGCAGGACCCTCTCCAAAGCTTGTATTTGTGGACGAACACAATTCGAGTTCAGAAGAAGATTATGAGGTAAGTGTGTGTGAGGCCATGAAGTAGTGTTCCTTGACTAGGACATATCAAAACATACCATATATACTCAATCATAAGCTGGTTCGTTTATAAGCCAGCCCCCCCCCCCCACCAAGATGGATAAGTAAAAATGGAAAATTTTTATGACCCGTTCATAAGCCGACCCTATAATGCAGGGGTCAGCAAACTTTGGCTCCTGGGCCATCAGGATAAGCCGCTGGCGGGCCGAGATGGTTTGTTTACCTTGTGTCCGCAGGCATGGAGGTAAACCTAAGTAAACAAAGTGTCCCAGCCTGCCAGCTGCTTACCCTGATAGGTCAGGACAGCAACTGGTGGGGAAATGTTTTGGGGAGGAGAAGCTGGGGGTCAGGGGAGTAACCGCTGTGACCACCCCCCACATGACCCCACCCCTAGCCTGGGACCCCCACACTCTCCCCATCCCATCCCTTCCCACTTTATCTGGAGAGGGCCAGGGGAGGATGTCTTTGGCCTGGCTGGAGCTGCTTCGGAGGCTGGAGGGAGAGCAGCGTGTCCAGAAGCGAAGAGACCCTTCTGGCTGTGCTGCCTTTGTTGGGGGGAGGGGCTGTGTCCCACCTCTCCCTCTTTATACCCGTTCATAAGCCAACCCCTCGTGCGTCACTTTTTTACTAAAAAAAATCGGCTTATGAACGAGTATATACGGTATTTGGAATTTTACTAGTTAAAACTTTAAATGAACAAACCAAAGTTCTTTGTATTTTTGACCAAATTGGATACACTCAAAACACAAAGCAAGGGCCCAATATTGGGGAAAAAAATCTCATAGATTTCTCTACTAGATCTTGATGTCATTTGAGTAAAATTCAATGGCAGCTCTCCATTTTCCCCTACATATAAAGAATATGCATTTAGGAACACTAAATACTAGCTGCTAATTTTGAAGGATCTATTTTTTAATGTGTAGAATATATCACTGTCAATTGTACAAACAAAGTCTTAATGTGAAGCATTTTAATATCACTATTTTTTTTAAGGAAAATGGGATTCAGTATAGCTAAACACTGAAATATAGTAGCTCTGAACATAAAATGGTGGTAGCAATGTGTCTCTTGTTTCACACTTGGATAATAATCCCAAGATGACTGTAGAAAGCAACACATCCGTATCTATGCAGTGTTAGTTTTATAGCATTATATCTTACATAACTTATATGATATTACCTTTGAAGATGCAAGTCCTGTTGTAGCCGCAGATGAATATTGTTGCCCTTTATCTTTGTGTTCAGTCCCTTAGAATAAGAAGAGCTAATTAACTTAAATAGAGAAGTAATATATTAGCTGCAACATTCTTAATAATCATAATTTATTAACTTAATTTGTGGATTCTTCAGAGGCTATGGTTGAAAATCTTCCCTACATTTTTTAGGCACTGCTGTACCCCTTCCTTTCAAAAAATATTTAAGGATACAATCAAAATGTGTTCCTATGCATGATTAATATAAATCAGATTTAGGATCCTTTGTTTTGTTCTGTAGGGTGCATAAGGGATACAACTACTTATACGTGCCAGTTGGGTGCTATATGAGACGGATCTCTGTAGAAATCAGAGAAGAATGGGATTTTTTAAATTCTTTTTCTGACTGGGAATCAGTCTTGCCTAGTGGATAGAACGCTGGACTGGGTCTCAGAAGACTTGATTTCTATTCCCAGCTGGCTTGTGCCAGATTTGGGTGATTTCTAGCAAATTGCTTTACCTCTCTGAGCCTCCATTTCCTCATCTATAAAATTGGGATAATGATACTTGTCTCCTTTGTAAAACATTTTGAGATCTACAGTTGAAAAGCACTATATAAGAGCTAACTATTGTTATTTTTGTATATTTTGACTACAGTAAATTAGAATGAAATATTTTCTTGTAGTCACTTCTGAAATCTTAACATACAGCTTTCTGTGATGGGGAGAGACTTTGGGAATCCACTTTTCTGCTAGAACCTGGGTTATTAACCTTTTAAGGAACTTTGAGGCTCACTTTCTGTCCCAGGTATTTGAAGGGGTAGTAGGCTGAGGGTCCGAGGGTTTTTATTAGTGAGATTTCTGTGGAGGTGGGTTAGATTTAGATAGGCTAGTGGCAATCTGTACATTCATTATTGGAGTGGGATGAGAAATCTACTGCTCAATTTTACATTGAAAAGTAAAATAGGCAGACTGTGGGCCAAATCCAGACCACCAGAGGCTTTTGACCAGACCACAAAACTCTGAGGGTTAGTGCAAGGGAGGGTGTCTATGGACTGGCTGCATGCTGGTGGGCTTGGGGAAGCTGTTGTATGGGGCTGACTCATAACTGGGGGGGGGAGGCACCCCTCCCTAAATAGAGCCCTGCCAGTGCACCAAGACTCTGGGCTCCCACTACCAGCCCCAGGCACCTGCCAGGGCTCCATTTAGGGAGGGCAGGGGAACACCTGCATACCTGAGTTACCTGTCAGCCCGGCGCCAGCTCCAAGCCTGCCAGCACGTGGCCAGTCACTCTGCCCACGCTAGACCTCCTCTCCCTCGCACTAACTGCCCAAAGAGCCCCCAGAATTTCATGATCTGGTCAAAAACCTCTGGCGGTCTGTATTTGGCATGCGGTCTACCTATTGACTACCCCTGCAATAAGCCCTGTGTATATTACACAACATGGTTTTTGTTCGTTGAACAGGGGCACTTGCAGTGGGAAAAATGTTTCTCTGGAGTCCAGACCTTCACTATACCTTGACCAGGAAATTTGGACCTTGACAAAAAAATAATTGACTACCCCGATCTAGAGACTAGGATAGACACTTGTTGTATACATCTAAATAAATACATTTTTCTTTGTGATTACTATACAATTCTGTATTCCAATTGGATTCTCCTTCCAGTCTTTCCTTCTTTATAAAAGAAACTGAATCATAGACATTAGAGATGGAGGTGATCTGTTGGGTCATCCTGGATTGCCTGAGAAAAGAATGACAATTTCATGTAGGTCAAATTTCGGGTATAAAGTTCTGTAGGGAAAAATCCTACAAAAGCCTGTTTATCCTGTCCAGATGACCTAATCTTTTACAGCTCTGATGTCTGTGAGCTATAGTTAGTACAGATCTCTGTCCTTATACTTACCTAGCCCCTCTCTTAGCAGCTTTCCTTGCCTTACCACATATTCTGAGCTTGACATCTGAAGGATTCCTTTTAGGCCTGCTCTATAGTTAAAAAGTTTTACCAGGATAACTGTCAGTTGGTGGTGTGACTGTTATTTTTTTTATATAATTGACATTATGCTGGTAAAGCCTCCAGTGTGTAGACAGTTATATTAATAAAGTTTATTTCATTTTGCCAAACAAAAATAAGCGATACCAGTATAATTGGGTCCATGCTAAGGGGGTTTTGCCACTTAACTATGTGAGCGTAGTTAAAACAGCAAAGCTTTTAAGTGTAGACAAGGCCTTAGTCTCATGTCAGTAATTCATTTGTTCAGACAGCAACCCTGTATATTAGTTCAGTCTGAGGTTTGCATGTGCTTACTGGAACAGCTCTGGTTTTGGTAAATAATAAACAGGATACAAAGTGGAACATCTAACTCTGACACACCTACAATTTACTATTCACAAAGTTAAGATTGTTTCGGTTGTATATGTTGTTTTCCATTTGACTTGCAGTTCCAAGAGCGAGATATGCTGGAAAAGGATCCCTCCGTGGGAAGTGATTGGTCTGATGTGGACGATGTAGAATCTTTAGCTAGGTTCTCCCAGGAGGATTCAGTTCCACATCACAATAGGTCAGTTATTTTGGAGAATTCACCAGTTATAACTGATTACGTAATGTACCCTGCTCATCTCTACAATCGCCCATGGGGTGACTTTGCGAAGTGCTGGACAAGTAGTCCAAAACCACCTAGTCGTTCATTTTCAAACCCCAGTGAGGATACTACTTATTTAGGTGGCTCAAGTAGCAGTCATCTTTGTGATATTTCTGTAGAATTTGCAGCATGCACTCCTTCCAATACATCGAAAGATCTAGAGTCTGCAATTGAAGGTGGACATTGGAGATCACATTCCTTTGAGTCTTCCCTGGTCTCTGAGGAGAAAAGCAAAATGTCTAGCAAGGAAGCAGAATCATATGCTCCCATTATCTCTAGAGCACGGATGTCTGATTCTTTTACTTCTGAATATGTAAACCAGGAAGCAACTATTGAACTCCCTAAACATTTACAGGAGGGTTTCATTGATACCCATTGCCACCTGGACATGCTATATTCCAAGATGTCTTTCAGGGGTACGTTTGCAAAGTTTAGAAAAGTTTACAATAGCTCCTTTCCTAAAGAATTTCAAGGCTGTATAGCTGACTTCTGTGATCCTCGGACCCTAAAGGACTTCTTGTGGGAGGATTTGTTAAAAGAAGAAATGGTTTGGGGAGCATTTGGCTGTCATCCACATTTTGCACGTTACTACACAGACCTCCATGAAAGAAATCTCTTACAGGCACTGAGGCACCCTAAAGCTATTGCGTTTGGAGAGATAGGTCTAGACTACTCTTATAAATGCTCTACTGATATCTCCAAGCAACACCAGGTAAGGAGCTAAGCTTCTAATTGTATGGTACTAATTGGAACTTTTCTTTCAGGTCTACCTATGGATTCTAAACTTTTCCTTTTCTCTGTATACAACATACTTTAGCTTTCTACCACTTTTATATTCGTTTTGGGATAGGAGAGAACCCTGAGGGTGATGTGTGAATTAGACCATTTCAGATGAAGACTTATAAATCATTCATCGAATACTCTTACTGTGTCTTCCCTCCTAACAGTTTTCCAAATTTGAATTGGAGACATTGGATAAGTAAATGAGATTGTTGGCCAGTTACAAAGCATATTAAATGTGTATTCTAGTTATTTTTTCTTGCAGCCTCTGAAATGAATATTTAGAATGCAGGAGTTCTGATATGGCAGTGATGAGCATAATACAAATACCTGGATAGTTGGCCAAAAGCACCATACAGTATTGTAGGGGAGCATCATGGACAACACTGAAAGGAAGGAGAACTCCACTCTACTTCCAGCTTTGTCACATACTTCCTTTTTAACTTAGGAAAAATCTGCACCTTCAGTTTTCCCATTTGTTAAATAAAAATATCTATTCACGTTTTGGAAAGTGCTTCAAAATACGACTTTATAAACTTATGGGTGTGTGATAGTTTGATCCAAGTAACTAAAACTGAAATGAATACATTTATTGGTGTAGAAAGCTAATGCACCGATCACCATAGTGCCTGGGTGTCATCTATAACAATTCATCTGAAAACGTGAATTGATTTACAGGAAATTGGCATAAATTAGGGGATAGATTTTTCCACCCCCCACTCACTATCACCCCATTGTATTCCCTTTGTTTCTAGAACAGTTCTAGTGGAAATTAAGGCAGTGCTCATTTCTTATTTTACCTTTTATTCAGGTATTTGAAAAGCAGCTGCAACTAGCTGTGTCCTTAAGGAAACCCTTGGTAATACACTGCAGAGAGGCTGATGATGATCTGCTGGGGATCATGAAAAAGTTTGTGCCTAAAGACTACAAGATACACAGGTAGCTGTATTTGCTAAATTAAATTCTGTCATTCGTTGCTGGAGATCATATAATTAAATCAGAAATTATACCTACATTAAATAATAATAATGGAGATATCCCATCTCCTAGAACTGGAAGGGACCTTGAAAGGTCATCGAGTCCAGCCCCCTGCCTTCCTTAGCAGGACCAACTACTGATTTTGCCCCAGATCCCCAAGTGGCCCCCTCAAGGATTGAACTTACAACCCTGGGTTTAGTAGGCCAATGCTCAAACCACTGAGCTATCCCTCCCCCCCTTATTAGTAAAATAACAAACCAAGAAATATATGAAACTGTTCAGACCAGGTGATACTTTAATTGAAAAAGAAATAGGGAGGTAGCTGGATCGTCAATGCTTAAAATTATGGAAGCTTTACTGCAGAAGTAATGTTTTGTGGCTTCTTAAAAGAATTCTTAAGATGCCTTAGGGATGGACAGGAAATGATACAGCAGAAGTTGTTCTGATCTAGGGGGAAGGGATAGCTCAGTGGTTTAAGCATTGGCCTGCTTAAACCCAGGGCTGAGAGTTCAATCCTTGAGGGGTCCACTTAGGGATCTGGGGCAAATCGGTACTTGGTCCTGGTAATGAAGGCAGGGGCTGGACTCGATGACCTTCAAGTTCTAGGAGATAGGATATCTCCATTAATATATATATGTATGTGTATATGTATGTGTGTGTGTGTGTGTGTGTGTAATATATATATATATATATATATATATGTATATATGTATATGTATATATAAAAACTGTCTTGTTCTGAAGCTGTGAATTTGACATATTTGGAAAGGGACATTGAGAGTCTGGAATGAGCATTGTCAATTTGAAAATAGAGGTAAAAGTACTGTTGGCTATTGCACCTATCCCTGATTCTACCTGCCAACTTGTGACTCTTACAATCACACTTTCCTATCCTTTTTAATTTTAAAATCTGTTTCCTCCCCTTACTACTGTGTAAGAGATCTACCCAAAAAGAGGAAACAGACTATAAAGGGGAAACCATTGAACTGGTTAAACACAAACTTGTGTTTAACACACAGTGTAGATAAATCCAGGGGGAAGGAAACCATTTTCTCTAATCTCTTTTGGTTCTAGTAATTTTAGGTGTTACTATTGTTACAGTTAAGTAATTTATTTAAATAGATGGTATCCATTTGAAACAGATCAGACTTCTCTTCTGTTAAAACTTTTCTGGCTTTTTTGATAAGAGGTCAAACCTCTCAAAATCATGAATGAAACCAGAATTGTAATGCTGGGAATATCTAAATTGCATTTTAATGTGATTCGAAGTCCCCAGATGATGCATGATCTGTAGGAACGCATTGCACACTACACAGAACTAAATGAATGATCTACACAGATATTTTTATTCTAAATTGTTGGGAAGAATTCTACCCTTGTGGCAGCAACCATGTTAAGTATCATTAGCTCCTGGTTGTTGCTTTGACTGCTGTGCTGCCTGCCCCAATCCTTGCAGTCTTTTCCCTGTCTTTTTTACAATAATCCCACCCTTCCTGACCCCTTCAGTTTTGAGTCAATCTCCATTAAATACTGAAACTTTAGACAGGATTGGGTTAATCTGAGAAAACTGGATTCCTTGAATTCTTATCCCCTTAGTCTGTCTCCTATTAGAAATTTGCAAAACTGTTACCTTGGAGAATGACCAAAGTTTTCTGTTTATCTTTAGGCATTGCTTTACTGGTAGTTATGATGTCATAGAGCCATTGCTAGAGCATTTTCCAAACCTTTCTGTGGGATTCACTGCACTGCTGACTTACTCATCTGCCTTTGAAGCCAGAGAGACGATAAGAAAAATTCCTTTGAACAGAATAATTGTCGAAACGGATGCTCCCTATTTCCTCCCTAAGGAGGTAAGTATGTTTCTAAAAATGCTCAAAACATTCTTTTCTGCCCATGCTGTTAATGTTGCTCTATCAGAAGTGTGATAGGATATCTGCAAGAAGGAATGGATTAGAACGGGGTTGGCAACCTTCGGCATGCGACCTATCAGGGTAATCCGTTGGCAGGCCGCGAGACATTTTGTTTACATTGACCTTCCGCAGGCACGGCTCCCCTCAGCTCCAAGTGGCCACGGTTTGTCGTTCCCGGCCAATGGGAGCTGCAGGGACATGCTGGCTGCTGCTTCCTGAAGCTCCCATTGGCTGGGAATGGCGAACTGCGGCCATTGGGACTGCGGACGGTCAACGTCAACAAAATGTCTCGCGGCCTGCCAGCGGATTACCCTGGTGGGCTGTGTGCCGAAGGTTGCCGACCTCTGGATTAGACTATTGCATTTGTAGGCCTGTGTTTTGCTTCAAATATTCAGAAAGCACGTGGATCTGGAAGCGAGTTCTAATATGGTATATCTGGTGAAGTGTTCCCTTTACAAAGTAGCAGTGATCTAAGCCTCAGATTTGAAATTATGAATTGTTTAGAACCACAGGTTCAGCTCTTAGCATGGCCAACTCATCCCTTTGTTTATCTGCGGTCAACATACTTAATTCTCTACATATAGGACTTTAAAAACTGAGGTCCTTTCTGCTTTGCGTTAATGGAGAGATGTTTACTCCAATGTCTCTTGCCAATAGTTTCCCTCCTCTGTTGTGTAGTTTGTTTGCTTGCTGCTGCCCTTATAAAGAGCTCTGGGATGGAGGAAACACTGGGAACATCAAATAGTATTGTTAAAAGACACTTTCTGAAAAATGTCAGTGATCATATTTAGAGGCTTTAAGTGTTAACTCCTGACTAGTTCTGTATACTACAGAATAGGAGGAAATGACCTGCACCATTCTTAACTCTTCCCTTTCATTAATGTTTGTGCAGGTTCCCAAAAGCATTTGCCAGTATTCTCACCCAGGATTAGCCCTGCACACAGTGAGAGAGATTGCCCGTCTGAAGGACCTGCCACTCTCCCGTACCTTGGCTGTTCTAAGGCAGAACACCAATCACGTGTACAATCTATAGGATGGTGCTAACAAATGTGGAGAAGAGCAAGGTCAGGAAAGCTACTGTGAAATGGTGAAAAACCCTTCAAGTGACATCTATATTATGTCTTCTGTGGCCCCGAAATGTTATGCTGCAATCCAACTTGGAGATGATGGTTAGTGTTAAGTACTCATGACTTGCCACCCCCACTCCTCCCAAAAGAGTTACACATTCCCTTTTAATTCTCTACTGGCCCATTGTCTCCCTGTGGCATGCCACAAGAAAGGGTGTTGAGGTCTTTGTTGGGTAAATGGTTTTTCTTGTGGAGACAAAGAGAATCTGCTGTGGAAAATATTATGGGATTTTATTCAGCTTTATTTGTATTAGCCTGTTCAAGAGTGAACAGCTTATAATTATTGAGCAGATATGGATTACTTGGGTGTAGTTAGAGCCCAAAAAGGGGATAATGATCTTGGCTTCTTAAAGCACCTAATTGCTGAGGCTATACAGAGAAGAGTATGCATCAGAGCAGAGAATTTGATGCATAACTATGCACAGAGTTCCTCATGCCACAGAATGAAAACATACTCCAAATTGTTAACAGTGTTGTTTGTATACCCGTGCCTTTCTTTGGATAAAGTATACAGCATGTAGGTACCAAATAAGCTTTTAAATTTTTTCAGCAAAATGTTAAAATTACCAGAGTGTTGAATAGCCTCAAAAAGACATCAGTTTTTTTGGCTACAGTGAGGCTTTAAGAGAACTGAAGTGGAGTATGAACATAGAAGCCCACTGATCCCACTTTTGATGGATCCTGTAGTATGCAATTGAATGTGGAAATCTATCCTGAATGTTCTTATGTGGGGTTGTGGCCCAGCTATGTTATCATGAAGAAAAATGCCTGTGTAACAGAAATGCAAAGCACTTTGGTGAATATACGTCTCAAAATAAGCTTTTTGTAAAAGTAAGTCTAATTTTAAACTACTTCAGGCCAGTTTTAATGTCTTTCAGAGGGCAATTTGACAAATGACAATGACTTAATTTTTCTGTAATATAGGTTACTTTTAGTGTACCTTGAAACTACAGTTGAAACTTTTTTAAAGCTTATTTGTAAATAAAGATCTCTGAGAAAGAGATACTGTTAAATTGTTTGGTTTATACAGAACTGTGCTAATATTTTGTAGATTGATTTTAGTTATCTGTAAAACCTAGATTATTATATTGGGACTCTTCCATTTATCAATCGGGCAACCCCTCCAAACTAATAAATGACACTGTGAAAGTGTTCAGTTACACCTTTCCACTTTGTACATTGTCCACATCTGTATGCTAGTATCAAGCAGGTGTTGTGGCCTCATGTTCTGCACAAAGATTTTTAAATGCATAATTTTCTAAAAGTATTACTCCAAATATTAATGTAAGTGCACATAGCCGGTCTTAAATCAACAGACTGAAAGATTTGAATGTGAAGCTGTCCAGTATTTCCACCACATAAGTGTATATCTCAGTAGGTTTGGCTATACCACCGCCCCCCTCATGGATCACTGCCACATGTGAATTTACTAATCTTTTTGACAAAGCAACAGTTTAAAAACTTTCATGTTCTAAAGGGTATAATTTGCTGTTCCCCTTCCTCTTTAGGACCACTAAGGAGACAATATTGTCTTTATTGAAATTAACTGCAAAATTCTCATTTATTTCAGTGGGAGCCGGATAGGGCCCTTGTAATTATGTCAATTTATGCCTTATGTAATTAACTCAGCTATTAAAAGATGACTTCATATACACATCTCTTTATCATATACATAGGGGTATAAAGGAGACTGAAATTTGCATCTAGTGCCACATGTATATAGAATCAATTAACAAATGACTGCGGTTTCAACACTAGCTTTATTTTCTGCTGAAAGAAGCATATGGTAAATTAACACAGTTTTTCCCTCACTTGTTTAGAACAGGTAGCTTCAGTCACATAGTTTTGAAAGGTAAGAAAACAATTTAGATTTCAGTGTTTGACCTTGCTTGCTGTTATCTGTCTATCATACATATACTACTTGCAACCTCATCGAAAGATCTGTTGCACAACAAAATGTCATTTTTTTTAAAACTGCGAACTGTTCAGCTTCATGCATTTGTCTTTTAATACATGCTATTATCATCTGTTGCACAATGTAAAGCAAGATTTAAAGCAATCCAAGCCAATGAGTGGAACTTCGTTGTACTCTAATCAGTTTGTAACATCTTCATGTTTCAACTCATGCCAATTTCGGGTTTCTGAAAGGGAA
Organism: Trachemys scripta elegans; assembly: GCF_013100865.1. Classification (NCBI taxonomy): domain Eukaryota; kingdom Metazoa; phylum Chordata; order Testudines; family Emydidae; genus Trachemys; species Trachemys scripta. Next base: position 18,455,534 of record NC_048304.1, read on the forward strand.
GAGGGTAGGGATTTTAATTTTTCCTTTTTTTTTTTGTTTTACTTTTTAATTATTTAAGAGGTATTAACAGGTTTACAAATCCTTGCCATGTAACTTTCAGAAACAAAACAATCAATGTTTTGACAGACATACAAGAATACAGTGATCAGATCTCTCTAACAGGATATTACCATATTACAGAGTGAGATTCATAACATCTGTGTTGTAGTTTCTAGAGATTTTATTGGGTGAAATCTCTGACTACTCATTTAACAGACCAGACGTCTAAAAATATTAATATTCCCAAAAAAATTAGGCGTGCTGGATTTTTGCACGTGAATGTACTCCGAGTATTGAATAAAAGGTAACCAAAAAGTATCTATTTGTCCTCTGTCTGTTTTGCTGGGTATGTAATTCATGTGTTAATTTTTCCATTCGTTTTTAATATTTACATTAGAGTAGGTCCCAGAGGCTCAACCAAGATCAAATTCCTGTTGTAGTCCCTGTCAAAAAAGGTTTATTGTATGTGTTACTAAGAGGCATGTGAAAAGTGGGGGAAAGGAAGACGTAAACACAGTTCTATGCATCCTTGCTGCTATTAGATAATTATAGTGGCTGATTTCTTTTAAGAGACCTGGAAGAAGTGAGGCTTGAGAAGGGATTTTGAGGAGGACAGAATAAGTGGCCATGCTGATCCATCCGTTCAAGCTTAAGGAGCCATGCAGAAAAAAGCACAAAGACATCTGTAGTGGGAATGGACAATCAGACTATCAAAACTGGCATTGCTGGCAGAGTGGAGAGGGTGAAGGGCCAACACAATAAAAGAGCAGAGAGAAGCACCAGGGCCTTGAAGGGGAGGATAAGACACTTGGTCTTGATATGGTGGAATGGAGAAACAGCAAAATAGTATCTATGGCAACTAAAATGAGTTTTGTTTGCTTTTCACTGCTAATGCATAGTTTTGGTCAGGGTGGATTTGATATTAAATCATTATTATGTATTTTAAAACATTTTTGCTGTTAACAAGCATATTATCTCTGGAGACACAAATCCACAGTTTGAGAACTGCAAAACTAAGCATCTCTGATGGTATCTTCTAGACTGAGCACAGAGTCCCATTGGAAATATTAACCTAAATAATCTAAACAGAAGCCTGTGGAACCCCATCAGATTGGGTCCCTAATCCATGAACTATTGGAACTCATTTACAAAACTTTTCTTAAACATTACATGAGTATATTGTCTCATACTATAGAATTAGAATTTATAATCCCTATTCCATGATGAAATATCTTTGAGCTACAATGTATCTTAATTAAAACTATCTTTAGATAGGTTTTTCCTCAAAAAGCATTTTATTAAAAAAAAAAAAGATTTAAATAAAATCTGATTTTTATCCACCCTGGTTTTGGTCTCTTTCACTGCCAGAGAGATGAAGGTGTTGGCTTTTGGGAGGCATAAAAAATGCTGAGATTTTCAAAAGTAATTGATGATGTTAGGTGCTTCTATTTTTGGATTCTCAAATAAAACACTGAGGGATCCTATTTGCCTAACCTGAAAATCAGGTCCCTTTACATAGTGTCATGTTGGACAGCCAAAGTGGCTCTTGAAATCTTGGCCTAATGTTTTATATATTAAGTTAGATAATACCCTTTACTTCCAAGAACTTTTGCTGGAACACTCTTCTCCACCCGCCTGTCCCGCACAGAGGAGTTGGGATGTGGGAGGGAGAAGTACCTTTAGTATCCTCTGCAAGAATGTCCTCTAGGATCTTCTCCAGCACTTGTCCATACTCCTGGTACTGGTCTTCTGTTATCTTGACACCAATTTCAAAGGGAACATTAAGCTAATGAAAACACCAAACCAGAAGAGCTCAGTTTAACAGTTTCCTTAAAGAGAGTTTAATTCTTTTCTGCTATTGGGTAAACAGGCTTTGTAGACTGATTACATTGATGGGAACAGTGTTTAGCGAAGCTCTCTGAAAATGAGGAAAACTTGTTCCTGCTAAGAACCCACCTGACTTGTGATTGAAATAACTATATACACAAGGAACCGCAATTACCCTGTGTATAGCTATTGTAAACAAAACAGTACAGCAAAATATGAGATTAATGAAGAAAGTCTACAAAGTAAAATTTCATTGCACATGTATCTTGAAATGGAAGTAAATCTTCAGTAGGAGGTTGGGGTTTGATCAGTTGCAATAAATTTTAAACTGCTTTAGATTTTTTTTAAAGATTAGCTATGGTTACCATTTTCAAGTGCTTTTTCTAACTGCTTCTCAAATCGGATATCAGTATAGCTTTGATTTGTACCACCTTTGTGTATCACAGTCTATTACATTTTGTATTATGTGGTCATATACAAAACAAACCCTCTTAAACTCATATTACATTGACTGTAAAATACAAACCTTAATCTCTATTTCATTGTTGTCTCCTTCTGCCTGCCTTGCATCTGCATCCAAAAATCCTTCTGCAGCCCGGCGGTTTAACTTTGTATGCTTTTTTGGATCCTTTCGTTGCTGGAAAGTAACCAAAACAAAGTGTAAATACCCTATCCATAGACAAACAATTAGGCCTTGTCTACAATAGGAAAATTAGAGCCCATAATTCACCACATGGGCAGCTTCATTAGGTGGGAGCTGTTGTGTAGACAGGGTTTTTTGTCTACGCTGTTTTCTTACCTTGCTGTAAGCAGACAACAGTGGTAAAGTCATCAAAGTCCTGTCTATGTTACAACATCCCCCTTTGTTGTCACCACTGCAGAATTGTGGGTCCTAATTTTCCTACTGTGGATGCAGCCCTATTGGTTTACGTTACTCATCTGGGAATTGGGATAAACCTCTCCTTTGGCAGAACTTGTACCTTCTTAAGTTGAGGCAGTCTGTTAGGTTTTTCTGAGTATTAAAATAATTTTTTATGTCTCAAGAAGTAGTTTTGGAAGAAGAGGGAAGAAAAGTAAAATATACCTAATTTTACCTGTGTGTTTTGATATTCAGGGCTTAAAAAACTAGATCCAGCCATAGTAGTCTCTGTCCAGAGAATGCAGATAAGGAGAATTCCCAGCATAGTGCTTCTGAGAAACATGAGTGTCTTGGGCGCATAGACTATATCAAACCTGAAAACTTAATAAAGATAGGAAAACATAATATGGTTTTTAGTAACACTTCTTTTATTTCCTTGAGTCCAGATTCAACCCCCAATTTTTCATGAACTGATTTCAGATATATTTGTAATGTTTAATAAAGGTAGATGTATATGAGGTAGTTGGTCGCCTTACAGAGATCCAGCTTTTATAGGTGAGTTTATTACTTTAATAAGAAATAAAATTGTATGAAACTTACCTTATTTCCCTCCACAAGTAGAAAAATGTAAAACTGTAGGAGAGGGGACAGGAGAGAGGAAGTGTGTAGGAAAACAAAAAAGTCAGGCTCAAAGGTTACCTACCTGAGATTTCTTGTTTATCATATGGCTGCTGCTGTAAAGCATTTATATAGTGCCTGGAGTATTTGTTTTGTGCTAAAACACCTTTTCAAATGCAATCCAACATGTATTTGGAATTCCTTGGAAACTTGCTCTGCTCATGTCATTGTGACAAAATCAACAACAAGTGAAAATAATGCATAGATCTGTTGCTGCATTAGATTTTCTGCGGGGTATGGTAATGACTTTTTAAAGAAGATAAGAGCATAATTTAGAGACTTTTCCATTTACTTAAAGATTAAATAGTTGCTTTTTATTCTCCTAAGAATACTTTTACGTGTAGTTGGACTGGTATAATTCAATGGAGTGTATCTAAGATATAGAGCAGCTATGCTTGTGACCTATAATAGAAAATGAAATGGGGAGGTGTATGTTTTTTTTTTTTGTTTTTTAAAATTTCCCCCTAGAGTTCTTTGCCTATGTTCTACCTTATCAGATGTTGCCTTGCTTTGTTTTGGTGGAGGGCTCAAACTTGGAGGGGCTTTCAGCCCTCAGTACCTGGGGTGTGAGTGTGTTTCTCTTTCACTTTTGCAAAACTGGGGAGGGGGATTTGGAGAGGAGGGACAATAGTAATCCAAGGCTGGGAAAAACCTCTCACTTGAAGAGAAATTGAGAAGACTGGGATTGTTTCTCCTGGAGAAAGGAGATGAATGGGAGATGATAAAAGCATATGGTTTAGAGACTACAGAGCTGGAGCTGTAGTTCTATCTCCTAACACAAGAACTAGAGAACATTCAATTAAATTTAAAGGTGGGATATTCAAAACCAATAAAAAGAAATACTTTTTCACATAATGTGTAATTAATCTGGAACTCTCTGACACAGGAAGTCATTATGGTCAAGAATTTAATTAGATTCAATAAAGGGATTGGATATTTATATGGATAAAGAATAGGCAGAGTTGTCATAATTAGTGACAAAAAAATTTGAAAGTGATATTAAACCTCATGCTTCAGCCCTTAAGCCAATCTCTAACCTCTAGCGATCAAGGTGACTCCTGTGTAGGGGGTAGATTATTCCCCAGATGCCTTCTGGAGGGTTCTGGTGCCTGTCAGAGATAGGATACGGGACTAGGTGGACTGCTATTCTGATCCATGGTGGGTTTTCAGAAAGCCTTTGCCAAGGTCCCTTAGCAAAGGCTCTTAAGGAAACCAAGTAGTCATGGGATAGGAGAGGAGGTCTTCTCATAGCTCAGTAACTGGTTAGAAACAGGAAATAAAGGGTAGGAATAAATAGTCAGTTTTCACAAGGGAAACAGTAAGGTCCCCCAAGCATCTTTGCTGGGACCAATGCAGTTCTACATATTCATTAATGAACTCGAAAAGGGAATGAACAGTGAAGTGACAAATTTGCAGATAATACAAATAAATGCAAAGTAATGCACATTGTATAAAGTAAGGATTATTTTTCCCCAATGACAGGTTCAATATTATGTCCAGTTCTAGTCACCACCCCCTTTCACAAAAGACATAGTGAAACTGGAAAAGGTTCAGAGAAGGGGAACAAAGATGATCAGGGGTCTGGAATGGCTTCCATATGAAGAGAGAGTAAAAAGATTAGGGCTGCTCTGCTTAGAAAAGAGATGAGTAAGGGGGGATATTGTAGAGGTAGGTAAAATCAGGAATGGTGTGGAAAAAGAGAAATGTTTATCCTTCCCATAATACAATAACTAGGGGTCACCTGATGAAATTAATAGAAACAGGTTTAATACAAATGAGGAAATACTTTTTCACACAATCCTCTATCTGTGGAACTCATTGCCATGGGATGTTGTGATGGCTAAAAGTATAACAGGGTTCCAAAAAGAACTAGAAAAGTTCATAGACGATAGGTCCATCAGGGGCTATTATCCCAGATGGTCAGGGATGCAACCCTATGCTCAGGTGTCTAAACCTCTGACTGCCAGAAGCCAGGAGGGGAAGATGGGCGGATTGCTCCAGCTTCCCTGTTCTATACACTCCCCCTGAAGCTCTGGTATTGGCCACTGTCAGAAACATTACTGGGCTAGGTGGCCATTGGTCTGACCTGCTATGGCAGTTTTAATGTTCTTAATTCCTATGTTCACAGAGAGACCTTTTCTCTCAAGTGTTTTGGCAGAAGCTGGAGTGAAATAGGGTGCTAAAACTTAAGTTTAAACAGACTGTTTAAAAACCTCTTCTCTCAGGTGCTTAAGTTTTGCTTGTAATAGTCACCCCATTAATTCAACAGCAAAAAACATGTAAAATGAGTAATGGTTTTAATATAAAACAAAAACAAACTTTCAGGCCATCACAAATAAAAGGCACAAAACTAATTTTAATGTCCTTTTCACATTCTGCTGCAGGAGGGGGAAGGTGGGAAAGTGAGGGATAAGGGTAAAAAATAAAGTAATGGAAGTTCTTAATTTCATTTATTTGTTTTCAAACATTTTGATTTTCATGTTCTGGATTTTTTAATTTTGTTGTGAAGTCTTCCATAGATAAACTTTATCATGCCATTTGTCTTAGGGAAAAAAATTTTTTTTTGACAAAACCTCATTTTTTGATCATCTCTAACTAGAACCACCTATACATAACTGTGTATTTTTAAAGCTGTAAGCATGTAGCAGGTGTGACCAAACCACAGCTTATGAGCCACATGCAGCTCTTTTACAGTTAAAGTGTGGCTTGCTGAGGCACCCCCCCACACACACCCCCAATTCTCCATCTACCAGACTGGTGGGGGAGCTTGAGGCTTCTGCCCTGCAACAGGGTGGTGGGGCTAGGGGCTTCTGCCTTGCAGAGGGGTGGGGTGTCTCACAGTTTTAGCCCCATTGGGGGTGGGGTGTCAGTCCTGTGCCCCAGTAGGTGCTGCCCTGCAGGGCAGGTTGTGCCTGTCTTGTGGCTTTTGAACTTCTGAAGATTATGATATGCAGCTCAGAGGGTCAGTAAGTTTGATCACCCTGGCATATAGTCACACATCTTCAAAGGTATTTAGGAATAGGAGTTAGGTGCCTAAATACCTTTGAGGAGCTGGTCCATAAATTCCCATTCAAGCAAAGTACTTAAACATGTGCTTAATTTTATCTACAATTCATAAGTTTAACCACAATCTTTGAGTTGGGGACATAATGCCTGTGCTTGCAATTCAAGATCTAGTAACCTTTAAAACTATAAACAGTCTGGGCCCCAGCTCCCTCAGAAAGCACCTTGCCTGTTAAGTCCCATTATGGTAAGATTAACTAAGGCAAACTCGTTTTCATTTCTAAACCTGGGGGTGTTGGAAAAATCAGAGGTGCCCTGGCATAGTCTTTCATTCAGTGCTTGTACCTGTGAGCTCTTAGGAACCTCTTCTGCCAAACTCTCTGCTTTGGATGATTCAGGACCATGAAGATTTTGTGTGGCAGCCACAGCACAAATAATAGTTTGAGACTTTGCAATTGGTAGCTTTATATTCCAGTACATTTTCACTTATAATTGGGTAAGGAGCCAGCTTCCATGGCAAGGGTCCTGAATAACTTACTAATTATGTAAGGGGCTTGGGTAGAGAGAGATTAAAATGCTTTTGAAATAGGCAGGTGAGAATCCTGGTGGGGAAAGATTGATGGTAGAGGATCTAAAGTGATGGCTATGGGATTAAAAAGGTTTGCTTTCTAAAAAACAAGTCCATTTGAACACCTGAGGAGTGAGGCACAGACACTGAGTGCATGTGTTTTTGCAGAGAACCAGACAACATAAAAAGGAAGAAGGTATTTTAAAATCATGTACAGGAAAAATATCACTCCAGTCAGCTTTGGGTATAAGTCAGTGTTAGTTTAAAAATGGAAATACTCCCTTGCTATAGTGTTTCTAAAAAGAGTTTATCTGTAATGTCCCAGCAAATATTGATCTTAGATAACTCGGTTTCTCCTCTTTGCCTATGCCAACAGGAATGTTACACACCTCAGTGCAGCTATGTAAGTGTGTGAAGTCCCTCTCTGCCTTGTCTTTTCAGTGCAGTTGGGAAGGAGTAGCAAAGAAAGGAGGATTATGGCTGCTATAAGCAGAAATACAGCTCAAAGACCCTGCGCAGCACCTCTTGCTGATGGAGAAAGGGTATGAAAACTGCTCTCAACTCTTTCATCTGAAAATATCCATAATGAAACTTGTGTGATGCTAAAATATATTTCACTCCAGGAAAGTCAGCTAGTGGTTAGGGCTTTAACCAAAGCCAAGTGAGCAAGCTTTAGTTTCTGAGTTTTCTTCTTACTGCTTTCTCCCCCGACAACCCACATTACATCAGGTGAAGACCACAGAAGATAATACTAGCAGGGCGAGACACCCAATGCTGATAGCTGCACTAGAATGTGCCAAGAGAACAAGTTTTATTCAAACTGCCTCAGTCCCCCAGTTATTAAGAACAGTACAGCATATGCCCTAAGGCACATCAGGAAGGGTCTCCAGCAGCTACCTGATATTACTGCTGGTCATTTCTGAGTTTTTTGGCAATAAAAGGGACGGACAGTAGTGGGGAATGGCTAACTAGATGCTAGATAGACACTCATGGTAAAACCACTGCAAAAGATAAGCTGGGTGGCCTAATCAAAAGAGCACTCCAACTCAGGGAGCTGGGTTCTATTTCTGGTTCTGCTACTGGGTGACCTAGAGCAGGTCACTTCCCCTCCTTGTGCCTTTATTTCCCTATTTGTAAAATGGTGATGATAATTCTGACCTCCTTTGTAAAGAGCTTTGAGATTTGCCGAGTATGAGAGCTACATATTATTTCTCAGGAGTTAACACAGTACACCAGCGTTGTAACCAATAGGACTTTATTCCATTTTTATTTAAACCAAAAAACACCTGAGGTACAGTACACAAAAGTGTCTAAAAAAAATAGTTTAAAATTAATAGCTTTGAAGATTTGGGAAATTTTTAAATAAGAGCTTTCAACCTAATTTAAAGGCAAATTGTAAAGCAATAATACCTTTGTACGCTTCACTGCTCCTTTGCATATGAAGGTAGTCTCTGTGCTGTCCTTCATCTTACCCCCAAGTTGTTTTCACTAGATATCAGGATCTGATTCTTTTTTGGTGAAGGACTCTGGCAAGTCTTTATGGTACTTGAGGGGTGAGAGCACAGCTCAAGATGAAAGCTCTCCCAGCCCTCCTCTGGGGAAGGGGATATTGAGCCTTGGTCAGAGGCTCCTTTCCACCAGGAGAGCCACAGCTCAAGTTTCAGCACTTATCTGTCATGTCCTCAGTTTAGTCAGCCAAAGTCCTCCAGCAAAAAGAACAAGTCAGACCCTGCTCATGCAGGGAAAGGGAGGTTCTGAATTCGCATCAGAAAGGAACAGCACAGGACACAGTATTTTGCTATACAGTTCATCTTCAATTTCAGAAAACTGACATTAAGGCTGATGATCAATACTGTGTTTGTAGCTTTTACCATAAATGGTTACAGGATGTTCATCAGATTTTCATATATCTAGAAGGGTCATATAAATCATGTTAAGTGATTAATCTCCTTGCATTGCAACTAGAGTGTTATTAAATCCATCTGTCACTGTTCGTTCTGCTGACCCTCTGTAATAGCAGACACTGCTCCTTGGCCCTTATTCACATCGCTGATGCACACCCATAGTCCGTCTACTGATTCCTTCCACAAAGTGACCTGAAAACAGATCAAGAAGGAGAAGTATTAGCCTTAGTAAAATACCAGTACTCTTCCACTCCTGTCTTTTGGAGTCCACTATACCCCACATGGTCTTTCCCCACCACTGATCCTTTCGTACGCTTTTTAAAAACCTCTCTGCATATTGCTGATTCCGGTCACCTCTTGATATGGCTCCTTAATTAGCCACATGATTGCGCCTAATGATAAAAGGTTCTTCATAATGCTCTCAACCCAGACAACTATGGACATCTTAATTCATAAGTTCTGACAGTTATAACTGCACAAGGAAGGGATGGTATGTTAATATCCTACCTAAGACGCTAACTGAAGTTATATGTATAAGTCTTATTCCACCTGCCATCAAACAATACTGGACCGCAATTCTAATTATACTGCATCCCACAGAATGTCAATCCTTTCTTAGGCATGGAAATACAGCAAACTGCAGTGCTAAGTAGTTGAACAGGAGTTTGGCCTTTCTGATGAAGAGAGTTGGAAAGGTAATGTACAATAAATAGGTAGCACTAGAATACTTAGGATAAGAAGGTTCCAAGATCGGAAGAAAGACTTAAAACATCTCACTTAGATTCATGTGTGACTGGTAATGTGAAAAATGAAACTTAATACAAGAGACTGAATTTCCAGATCAAGGTAGTCCTCTCTGTGTGATGCTACTGCTGACCATCTCAGTTAGGTCAGGGTAGCTGGTTAACTGACCAGCAGAATCTGGACAGTGCAATTCCCTCCAGAATAAATTCTAATTACACCCCTACTCAAAGTGAATGTACACTGGAAGGGCTGTATTTTTCAAAATACTCCAAAAAATTTAGCTCTCTAGTGTTTTAAAAATCAGGTGTTTAACTCTTTCACTGAATGAAAGAGAATCTTATTTTCAAACTGGTTTTAAAGTATTTTGTTAAGAGGACTGACTTGTACATCCAGTAGAGACAAGAATGAAGAAAGCCCTTAATGCTGGACTGTAGACTACACCAGAAGTCATGTTCTTGATATGGCTCAACTGAAAATTTGGAAAAAGTACCTAACAGTTCAGAGCTTAGGTTAGCATTGTGTTCCATCAGTTAGCTCTACTGAGACGAGCCACATATAAAGTTCAAGCCACAGCACTCACTTTATTGTCTCCTCCTGACACAGCAAGAATGTTTGCAGTAATAGACCAGCTAACGTGCCAGACTACATCATTGAACTTGTGCAGCAATTTTGGTGACCATGAATTTCCAGAGGCATCGTCGCATGTCCAGATGAACACTCTGCCATCCTGGGAAAAAACAAAACAAGTCTGTAGAACCACTGGTGGCACATCGCAATACTGAAACAAGATTATCTGGGCTTTATAGCTGCACTCTGCTCACTTCAAAAAGTAGCTATAACATAATCTGAAAAAACAGTCATTTTATGTGCATTTGTTTAAAAACACCATGACGACAATAGTTATGGACAGTTTTTTTTTTTTTTTTTAAAGAGGTCTAAATGAAAAATGCAGAAATATTAAAATGCTGATCGGGTCAGAAAAGTAGCTATTGACATGTTCCACCTCAAGATTTCTGCTCTCTGAGCATTCTGGGTCACATCAGCTGAATTTTCTGCCATAAATACGTTCTTGTTACTTTTTATTCTGCCAATCTTACAACGCGAGCTGGTTCTTCTCTGGCACATGCAGCAATGGAACTGTCCAATAAATACCAGTTGGAAAATCTTTATTACTGCTGAGGGTATAGGAACCTGAAAGGAGGACTGGACCCTCAAATCTCAGGTTGTTTGCAGGGCTAACAATTAGGGGGGAAATATTTTTATTTGTGAAATGGGCAAGTTTGATCCCAAGTCAGTAAGAGCTTTTCAGCTTAGAACCACCCTTCCTGATGGGACTCCTGTACCCACTCTTCCTTACTCTATCAAATGACTGTCTTTGCTGCACTGATCTACTCCTTCACTCTTGTCAACTATTACGTCTGTTAAGCATCTGAGCTCTTCAACTCCGTAGAAATTTCTTAAGGGAAGTAGTGGAAGCCTAGGACAGCTAAGTCCTGATGGGGCACAACATTCTAGAACAATGGATTGGCATGACGACTGGTTAGAGATGAAAAGCTATTTTATCTCTCCTACTTGATTACCTTTCATACAGCACAGCAATCTTGAAGTGGGTGGCATTGTCGGAGCCACCATGTTTTTCACGGATGAGAGTCTTACCTGTGAACAGCTGGCAATGGTACTTGTTGGCAAACCTATGGAGGGAGCCCAGGCTACATCTCGGACCCAGTCACTGTGAGCCTCCAGCTTCTGTTCTTCCTTCCACTGGCCATCTTCCTCTCTGAAGGGATTGTAAGACATATTCATGCAAAGAAAGGAGCAGCGGCAACATCCCCAACTTCTCAGCTGCTTCTGCCTTTCATCTCCCATTTTGAAAGGTATTATTTTGTAATGCATTCAATACTCCTGAGAGGGTGTCTGATTTATCCATAATGCTGGTAACATAAACATCCCTTTCTTCTCCCCCTCAGTGTAACACAGGCCTGACTTGAAGGGATAGTTGCTCTAGGGACAAGAAGAGAATTCAGTTTCCGTGGTCTGTTCACCTCTTGGCTCAACAGAGTTGGAATTATATTCCAATAACTTTGGACACAGACAGTGAAAAATAAGTTCAAAGTATATCTGCTTCTCGCTATATAAAGTGCAGTAGGATTGTGTTGAGTATTAACAACCATAATAATGCAATAGGATGCAAAAGTCATGGAACTGTTAAGAGAAAAGCTTTTAAAGCATGGAAGGCAATATGGAATTGCTTAAAATATTAATTGAGATACCAATGATGGCATATAAAGTCTATTTGGGGGGGGGATCAGCAAAGCAACTGTTCCCTTTTACAGGAAGAGGAAAGTCTCCAATTCAGACAGGGGGGATACTTACTTCCAAATCTTGATAAGGTTGTCACAGCCACCCGATGCAAATCTTTTGATGTAATTTGGTTTTTGGCCAGATGGCTGGTCTATAAGGCTTCCTGGTACAACTGCAGGGGCCCAGCTAACAGCGTTACAGCCGATCTGTGCAAGAAGAGAATTTCACTGTTCGATTTCTTACCCTTTAAAATTAAAGATGCTGGAGTTACACGAGATAATAGTTCTACCTTCCATACTGCTCCAGGGGAGCAGGTATCCAGGGATGACTTCTGAATCTAAATTTCCTACACAATGCTGTATTAAAATCTGATGAGCAAGCAGACCAGCTACAGTCTAACCTCAACACAACAGTTACTGAGAAGGCCAGGAATGGCCAGGAGGGCGGGGAGGAGGTTGTTAGTGGACAAAACTACACCTTTCACATGGAAGTGGCTAGATAAACCAACTTCTGTTTTTACTAAGACAAGGTCAAAGCTGCAGCATTGTGCAGCTTTGAATGACTATTGTGAAAGGCAGCATTTGAAGTCACTGGGCAGAGCTGGCACTGAAATCATATCTCATTTCCATTTTATTTTACGGTCCACAATGTACAATAGCTTCCCGCATATATTTTACTTTTAACAAAGACTCTGCCATGTTTCATCTTGGGAAACCTCCTCTCCTCACCAGGTGTGTGTCACTTCACTGTTCTCTGTCTTGACTTGGAGTCTATAAGCCCTTTGGGGCAGCAACAGTGTGCCTATAGAGCAACATGCATGTTCATGGAGCTATAGAAATAAACTTACAGTATGTGCATTGCTGATCTTTTTGATTTCCCACTGCCCATCGCCGGTGTAGCTCAACAATGAAATGGCCCCATCAGAGCTCCCACAGGCCAGGATCAAGCCATAGTCATGTGGTGCCCAGCAGACGGAATTCACTGTCAGAAACATATTGAAGATTGGATTACTATCTGGTGACTGACTGGTATGACACTTTGGAAGCCAAGGGTAAGGCACTAAGAGGAAGTAAGTTACCTTTTTAAATCAGCTTAAGGGTCCTTATTGAAGATAAAAATACTGCAGGGATTTTTTTTTAAGAATAGTTTGAAATCCTGAGTTTCTTCTGTGACAGCTGTGACCCCAGAACAGAGCCAGGAGCTGCGTTTTAGGCATCAACATCAGAGTCAGAGGAAAACAGAACAGCTATTTTGCTTTAAACCATATTTGTTTGTGCCAGGTGAGTACTTAATGGGAGCACAGCATACTACTGTGGTCTTCAGTGTTCCAAAATCCTGTTCCTTCCTACCAGGAATGGGAGTGATGCAGAGACTGTGTGTTCAGCGTTGGCAGAAAAGAGTACTTGAGAGATTCTGGCCAGCACACAACAACTAGTGTGACCCCTTGCCACAAACTTCTTGTGATGATCCCTTGAGGGAGGCGATGGATGTGTGCACAGACACCTCTTCAGCCAAAACCACCCCCAACACCACAAAATGCATTTATCTGTAGTTTTTGTAAGTCTACAGTCATATTCCGTTAATGAGCTGGAATCTTAAACCTTTAGTGTAAGCTTCAAGTCAGGCTCAGCGTTAGAAGCAAGTACTTCATGTTATCCAACAGCAGCTCAGTTGGCCCAATAAAGAGAGGTACACACCAACGACCCGATACTGCAATCCTTACTCTAACTAAACTGACAACGCATGAAGCAGCAGATGGGGCGCCTATATCTTTTCCACTCTTCCTCAGGAGGCTGAGCACAGCAACCCCCAGGGTCTTGTGGGTTTTTTAAAAAAGGGAGACGATGATCCAGAAAGGCCTGCCACTCTCACAGAACAGCCTCTTTATAAAAAGCAGCACTGTAAACCAACCCCACCTATTCTGAAAGCATTCCTGCTATAGTGACCATATACCATTCTGTTTGTAGTGTGCTGTATTATACCCATCTAGCATGATCTGCCTGTAAGCTTGTTCAGTTAGGGATCCATTGTTGCCGGACATCTCAGATAGCACACAATGCCATTCGTAGGATGTTCATGTTATATATAATTATATAATGAACTATCAAGCCAGAGATTGGCCACATAGGGAAGGAAGCACTATATTGTATAACTCTTCTCCATGCCAGTTTAAGATGGTATTTTATGAAATGGTCCTTTTTTCCCCTTATTTAATAAAAATGTTAAAATTTGAAACCCCAGTCACCTTCCAACACCCAAGACGGTTAAAGAACATACACATTGTTATATGACAGATGAACAAAAAGATTAATTAAGATACAACTTGATCCCCTCTGCCCATTTGCACGGTTAGAACACTCCACGTACCTGAGGAGTCATGCCCAGTGTACTCATATGTCTTTTCCCAAGTGCCATTTTCTTCCTTCCAGACAATAACTTTCCTGTCGTAGGAACACGAGGCCAGAATATTTCCATACATAGGGTGAGCCCAGGCAACCTGCCACACAGGACCTTCATGGCTATAAGAAACAACATTAGTTGGGAGAGATAAGGAAAGCATGGCATTTGAAGAGGAGAAACCCCTTTCAATCTTGCCTTTTTCACAGCAGACAAATTGCAAAGCAAATTTTTTTCATAAGTAATGACCACCAGACACCTCTGTAGTGTCAAGATGAAAGTGGGAGAGCAACTTGGATGCTTTGGTTAAGATAAAAACCCAAATATTCATTCACACACTTGTTACTAAGAGCGCATATTTATTTCTAGACTACCAGAGATGTCAAGGTTTCAAGTTATTTTTAACTTCCTTGCTTTCTCCACTCACAGTAATAGAAGGAAAGTTTAAAGACAGCCAGCCAGAGTAACTACTTCCCAGGAGGAATCTATAGTGCACACTGCATAGTATAGGTATGAATAATTATTCACATTTTAAAAAAAAAAACAACTCACCTGTAGAATAAATATAAAATTAGAAAATTAAAGTTAGTTTAAGCTTGGTTAAAGAAATGTGTTGTAAAGAAAGGCTTAACTAGCAAATAAAAAAGAGTTTGAAAAAAATTAATTATAAGGCCAGAAGCAATGAAGTGCAGAGGATGTCTGGTAGGGTTGACTGCAATAAGACAAAACAGAATCGGTCTTAAAAAGAGCCAACACAGATCTTCTCACCCTACATGCCATGTTATTTCAAAAATTAGGGCCTGTGTGAACCCAGGTGCAAAGGAGAAAACAAAACAAAAAAACCGTTGGTCAACAAAAAGGAGTGGGAAGAGGTAGAGAGAGGAAAGGCTGTAAATCTTATCTGGATTAAGACTGGAAATAAGGGTGAACTGTCTCAATTTGGTTTTTAGCTGAAGTCAGTAATTGGCAATGACATCTCTTGTTTGTTAAAGGGTATAAAAAGTAAACTCAAAGGGTTCATTACTAACACCTGCCTGACCATGCTGGAGCCAACCAATATGTGTCTAAGTCCCACCAGGTTTAGCCCATTTGTAAGAATTTTGATCAAACACTTATAAACTTTTTGTTACTGTTTGGATGTGGTAAGTTGCTCATTATTTACACTTTTTAGGCATGTTTGGAGCAACTGTATAAATATCATTTGGTCTTTTGTTTTAATAAAGGAATTTATGGTTCATTAGTGTCTTGATAATATCCTGCATAAATCATAATAATTCCAATATCATCCCACCAAACACTGCCATGCCAATAATCTATTGATTAGTTACATGAGATTCTTTTTCATTTCACTTACTCACCCTCTCAGGTCAGCTATGAGGATCTGCCCTCCATTCCTTACATCAAAGATTTTTACAGATCTGTCAGAGGAGCAGGTTGCTAATCGAGTACCATAATAATCCATCTGAGCATCATGCTGGAAGATAATGGAGATTCCCATTAACATCTGCATACTCTTGCTGCATTAATAAATATTATAGATTTTATGCTTTAAAAGTAGCTGTAACAATTGTGAACTGTTTACCAAATTAGAGCAGTAGGATAAAAAGGTTAGATAGCTTATAAATTATCTTGTTCACATAAATCATTTCATTCCCCAGAGATATTTTCTTGCACTAAACACAAAAGAGTTAGCTATTAAAATACAGATATTAAAAGTATTTTACACTTCTCTCTGACTTGGGTATATCACTCTACTACAGTAAAAAGTAGTAGTGTCTAGTAGTTAGAGAAGAGACAGGAAGTTGGTACTCTGGAGTTCCAATCTCTGCCACTGACTCTGTAGCGCTGGGCAAAGTTACTTAATTTTCTTTATTTCAGCTTCCCTTTGTAAAATAAAAAAATCCTGACCTACCTAACCTGTGTACTCAGAGGCTGCATTAATCAATGTTTGTAAGTCATTTTGAGATCCTTCCATATAAAGCACCAAAGAAGTGCAGAGTTATCGAGGGAAGTCCCTGGTCTTTTGGGTAGAAGACTCATGTTCTGAAGTGCTATTATATTCCTTATCTAAGGATGCATGTACATATTAAATCTTCCTCAATTTCATTCTTCCGAGTTCTCTAAGCAATGGCCTACATTCTTAGGGTTGTTAGTTTTGTTGTTTGTTTCTCAGCAGTAAGTCCCTGACATCACAATGAGAGCTCTACATTGTTTCTCCTTCCTCAGCCAGCTCCACTTCTCTAGTTATCACCAAATGAAATAGGCTTAACAGCTTTCCATACTGTCTTTTGCTTTCTTTCATCCAAAGCTGTAACACATCCCCTTACCTCCCTGTGTGTACTACTCACTCACTCAAGCTGTCACTAGGAGGTGCCATAAAGATAACCTCATTGAAGTCACTAGGATTGCACGGGAGCAATGGGAGCTGCATTTTCCCCACTACTACACTTAGAACAAATCAAAAAGTTTTGCTTTACCAAAGAAAAAATCCTCAGCTTTTATTTCAAAAAAATAAAATACTTACAATCATGTCCTCATGGGAGGTGTCCACAGTGTTAATTACTGACACCTGGAGAGGGGAAATAATTTATATTTAGTGCAAATGCCAACTTGGAGACAGAAACTAACCTAGTTTAATCAGAGGCGATTTTATATTAAAATACCTAGGTAAGATGTTTTCACTTATACTTCACTAAGATATAACCCATTTCCATCCAATAAGAACTTTGTCTCAAGTCAATCTTAGTTTATCTTTGCAAATGTTGTAGTTAAGGTGGAGAAAGTACAAATAGGCATGTTTTGTTCTGGGTTTTTGTAAGTGTGAATTTAGCACTGACTCCTCGAGAATGAAGTCCTCTCTTTTATTAATGAAAGAGATAAAGCCCAGGCTCTGGCAGTGCAAGCTTCCCCACATTACCCTACCAATATTTTTGCCTCTGTCCTGGAAGAACCACGTCTAGAGGAGGAAGGACAGATTGCTCTCCCTGGCTAGTCTTTGTGTCATAGTGCCAAGAGTTTGGAAAACTGAAACCAAACTCATTTCACAGCCATGGCCTGTACAGCCATCAGCTCCTTACCCAGACTGGACATGACATAGCAGTGCAGAAGTAAAGGATTCTACCCATCAATCCCTTGAACTGTTCAGTCTCCCTAGTAAACTTTTTGGGGATGAAGGACAAGAGGGTATCTTCACCAGACATTCAGAATGCAGGACTTCCCCACATTCTAACTTCATTCACCTGGCACTGCTCACTTCAGAATACCAAGCAGTCCTGTTTGGTTGGCAGGGTCAGCCTTTTTGCATCTTGCTAACAGTCCCTTTGTAAGAAAGCAACAAGACTACTAGGTAGCAGCTAAAATAAGGGGCAGGAACGCCAGAGTTTTACTCCAGTTCAGACAAACAGGCCACAAATAAGTCACTTCACCTCTCTGTACCTCATCTGTAAAATACAGTTCTCCAGTCTGTGAAACAGGGTTAATGATACCAAACATCCCTGGGGTGTAAAGTGCTATATAAGGGCATGTCTACACTTACAGTGCTGCACCAGTGCAGCTGTAGCATTTCAGTGAAGACATGACTATGCCAACAGGCGAGCTGCTACTGTTGGCGTAGTTAATCCACCTAAGTGAAAGGCAGTAGCTATGTCAATGGGAGAAGCCCTCCTGGTGGCATAGGGCTGTCTACATTGGGGGTTAGGTTGGTATGACTACGTCACTCAGGGCTTATCACACTACGCAGCTTTTAGCGACAAGGATGGGTCGACACAGCCTTCTAGCTAAAAGTCAGTATGTGTGAATGCACTTTTGCCGACAAAATACTTCGGCAAAATTTTTGTCTTTCGCGGGGGGGGGGGGGGCTGGGAGGGCTTTTTTAAGTACCCACAAAAGATGAAAGTTTTGGCAACTGTACAGTGTAGACAAGGCCTCAGAGATGTGGATTTTCCACACCGACATGGTTATATCAACACAACTTGATAATGCAGATCAAGCTTTAGGTATATAGCAGGCATATATCACCTGTCAAAGACAAAGTTCAATAGGGCTGTTAAAGCTTATGTATCTTCTAAGGAGGCCCTGTAGCTTGTGGGACAGCCAAGAGCAGCAGCCGCTGGGGCTACGCTTCTGCTTCCTCTTCAAATAAAAGATTTATGTTATCTTCTCTATCCTACACTCTACTCCCTCGATTTTTTTTTTATTTGCTGCCAATCACACAACAGGGTAAACAGGAGCACAGGGGCGTAAGGGGGCAGGGGAACTACTGAACTGGAGCAGCAAGGGGCTGCTGGGGCATGGAGACATCCCCCGGCCAGGGCCCGGCAGGTGGGAGCTCGCGAGCCTACGACAGACGAGGAAGTGAGGGGCCCGCCCTCGCTTCGGGCCAGTGTGAAGGGGGGGGGGGGGGACAAAACCCCTCCTAGGATGCGGCGAGAAGGGCCCGTCCCGTGGGAAGCCCGGGGTGGATCTGCCGCCGCAGCAGATGCGGGGAGAGTCCCGACCCCTCGAGGCCCTGGGTCATTGTCTCCCTCCCCGGTGGAAATCAGCCGCTCGCGGGAACCTTACCATGGCGGCGGCACTACGGCTGCTCTGGCGACAGGCCGGGCCAGGCTCCTGCGGCTGCTACCGGCGGTTCTCAGACGTGGC
Source organism: Trachemys scripta elegans (assembly GCF_013100865.1). Classification (NCBI taxonomy): domain Eukaryota; kingdom Metazoa; phylum Chordata; order Testudines; family Emydidae; genus Trachemys; species Trachemys scripta. The sequence continues at coordinate 18,474,495 of NC_048304.1, forward strand.
AGCTCCCGGTCCGGCGATGAAGCCGCCCCGGTCGGGCACATGAGCCCCAGGCTCTTCTTCCCGCCACGCAAAGGTTCCGCCTGCCGCTGAGGCCCAGCTCCCCCCACGTCCCGCTCAGTGCGGTCACTCCCCCCTGCAGGATTGGCTTCCTTACCCACTGCCGCCTCTCAGGCCTTGCTTCACTACTGCCCTGCCTAGCCCAGGGCCGCCTGCAGGCAGGCGTAGCTCCTCTAGCTCCAGTTCCCTAGCCTGTGGGGAGTATTGGCCTCCCCAATATGAAGTTAATGAGACAAAGGGAGGGGGGAAGCTCATTCCTAAAACATTCCTCACAGTGACCTAAAACTTCCCAGGGGGCCAAATAGCATGTCCTGCTGGATTTCCCATTTCTCCTTTAAAATGGACCAGCCACCTCAGGCGGCTGTCTCTTTACCCAGATTAAGGGCTTGCCTACTATGTTACCCAGACACAGAAGCCAAAAAAACAGACAGGTGGCAATCCTAGGACAGGTAGGGTGACCAGACAGCAAATGTGAAAAATCGGGACAGGGTTGGGGGGTAATAGGAGCCTATATAAGAAAAAAAACCAAAAATCGGGACTGTCCCTATAAAATCGGGACATCTGGTCACCCTAGTTGTTCCTGATTAACTTATTCCAGGTGTGGTGGAATAAAAATGCCTCGTTCCTGTTTCGCTGAACCATAGAACAGTTAATTAGGAACAACTTCACATGTGGGAAAGCCCTAAAGCGCTTGTTTTGCTGTCCTGTTCCCATTAACTCAATGTCTTTGAGAGAGCAGCACTAGTGGGTTAGAGTTGGCATGAATTAACAGGGCCCAGCCATACTCTTTGAGATAGGACAAAATCTCAACTGAAACAGTCTCAAACTTATTGGAAGTTCACATCTGGCTAAAAACATCTTTATAATCAGCTGAAACAAAACCCCAGCTGCAAATATTTCTAAACTTTGGCCAGCATGCACTAGCCTCTCTAATAGGATTACCAGCTTTCTACTCGCACAAAACCGAACACCCTTGCCCTGCCCCTCCTCCAAGGCCCTGCCCATGCCCTACTCCTTCTCCAAGACCCTACCCTCCACTCACACCATTCCCCCCTCCCTCTGTCACTCGCTCTCCCCACCCTCAGTCATTTGCTTATTTTCACTGGGCTGGCTCAGGGGGCTGGAGTGCAAGAGGGAGTGAGGATCCAGCTGGGGGTGAGGGCTCTGGAGTGGGGCCAGGGATGATGGGTTTGGGGTGTTGGAGGGGGCTCTGGGCTGGGGGGTGGAGCTAAGGGGTTCGGAGTATGGGAGGGGGCTCCAGGCTGAGGCAGGGGATTGGGGTGTGGGAGGAGGTATGGGCTCTGGGCTGGGGGTGTGAGTTCTGAGGTGGGACCAGAAATGAGGGGTTCAGGATGCAGGAGGGGGCTCTGGGATAGGACAGAGGGTTGAGGTGCAGGGGGGTGAGGGCTCCAGCTGGGGGTGTGAGCTTTGGGGTGGGGCTAGGGATGAGGGGTTTGGGGTGTAGGAGGGTGCTCCAGGCTGGGACTGAGGGGTTTGGAGGGCAGGAGGAGGATCAGGGCTGGGGCATGGGGGTGGGCTCCGGCTGGGAGTATGGGTTCTGGGGATGAGGGGTTTGGGCTGCAGGAGGGTGCTCCAGACTGGGATCGAGGGGTTTGGAGGGCAGAAGGGGGGATCAGGGCTGGGGCAGGGGGTTGGGGTGCAGGCTCTAGGCAGCCCATACCTCAAGCAGCTCCCAGAAGAAGCTGGCATGTCCCCCCTCCAGCTCCTCCACGGAGGTGCAACCAACCAGCTCTGCATGCTGCCCTGTCTCAGGTGCAGATTCCTGGCCAATGGGAGCAGTGGGGGTGGTGCTTGGGGCTGAGGCAGCGTGCAGTGCTCCCTGGCTGCCTCTACACAAAGCAGCCGGAGGGGGGACATGCCAGCTGTTTCCCAGGAGCCGCCTGGCATGGAGGCTAGCAGGGACCCTGCCAGCCCCCTGTGTGGAACTGCCAACCAAACAGTTATCAGCCTGGTCAGTGGTGCTGATCAGAGCCACCAGGATCCCTTTTGAACTGGGTGATCTGGTCAAAAACCGGACACCTGGTCACCCTATTCTCTAATACTACTGGTTGAGAGCCATGACTATAACCAGATCCTTAACTCCCAGTTTTTTAAATAACTGTTGAAAGTTTCTTCCAGTTATTAGGACACCACAGTTTGCATCTAAAAGGTTAGCTTCTCAAAATTGCTACCTGTAAGGCCCCAATCCTGCAATGAGCTTCCATGCAGCCGCACAGAGCTCATTCAGCCACACAGAGCTCAGAGCTTACGGGAGGAAAAGTCTCCTGGATTCTAAATAAATGTAAAGTCTGCTGGTCCCTAAGACAGACTTTTACCCTTTTGCATCTCAAACCAATCAATAATTGGGATTTCTGTGACCATTGTGTGCTGAATAATTGCAAATGTGAAACCCTAGATGGTCACAGATTTGTCATGCTATAATAACTAAATTTTTAATCCTGATCCTTACTCCCAAAGGGCTCAGAGCACTGCAATAATAAGAAGAGGGAAATAATATATAATAAAATCACTTCCCTCCTATAATAAAATATAATGTTACTGGGCATCTAACACCAAAAATATATACACGGGAGAAGAAATAAATGTGGGGCAAATAGTGGTCATAGCAGAAATCCTTTTGTAGGGGAGGGGGAATGTTTTGAGTTATCAGTTACAAGGAGGGAAGGTCTCTGATGGATGTGAAGGGGTAAGATGCAATTACTTAACAACTTAAGATACAACAGTGGGACCTTAAGACGATGTTATCCCTTACCCCTAGGAGACAGTGCAGTCTAGTGGAGAGGTCCATGGACTGGGAGTTAGGCATTTTTAATTCTGGCATTCGCACTGATCAATTTGGAGAATTTGGGTAAGTCATTTAATGTTTCTCTGTCTCAATTTCTCCATCTGTAAAGTGTTGAGAATGATACTTATTTTCCTCTGTAAAGTGCTTTCAGATCTTCAGATGAAAACTGCTATCTAAGAGCTAATATTGTACCCCACGAGCTTTAAAAGCCCCAAAGACCTATTTACATTAATCTTCAACCCTACAGACACCCAACCTGAAGACTGAAGGGCAAGTGTAACATGATTGTAGATTGCTGAAAGAAGTGCTTCTGCATTCTGGACAGCTTACTAGTGAAGATGATCTATTAGGAGGGAATTATAAGAACTGATCTTGCTCCTTGTACAGTTCATCAAGGCCACCTGAGTGTGCTTTGCAAAGGCAATCTTCTCATCATGTACTCCCACCCATGTATCCCCAGAGCTAAGGTCACTGTCTCTGCAGTGCTCTGAGACCAGCAAAACAACAGGTTGGAAAAGTGAACCTGAGTCTGTTGTGGTTTTTGTGTGTTTGTACAATGCCTAGCACAGGTGAGGCCCTGGTCCATAACTGGAATCCCTAGGCATTATCACAATACAAATAAACAATAATTGTGTAGCATGTAGACTTAAAAAAAGCACAGATAGCTTTGTCTAAGCTACTAACAACACCTGAGATTATAAGTGAAAAATTTTAAACTAACTTTTTTTCCACCATTAATTTTATTTACTTTTTGCATTTCACTCAGTTTGGACAATGAAAACTATTTGTAGGTTTCTCTTTCTGGTTCTCATGCAATAACACAGTGTTTGGGTTTGTCCAAGGTTTAAATCCAAACTAAAAGCTTTTAACATTTTCATGAAATGAAGACAAAAGTTTTTATTGAAATTGTTGTTTGTAAAGAAAACCTACATCGGGCCTAAAATGACCTGACATGAGGCTTTAACATGTATAGTATTAGCATTTATAAAGCTCTAAAGTTTGTCTGAGGTTGTTAATGCTGTTTTTAAATTCTTTATTTGTTGCTGAGCCTGAAAGAAGGAAGGATGGTTTGTGGATAAGGCCTGGGACCTTGTGGGTTTAATTCCCATGTTTGCCATAGCCAAAGTTACAAGGGAAGTCTAAGTAATTTTGTGCCTCAATTCCACATCTGTAAAATGGAAATACTAATATTTCTTTCCATCTTTGACTGTGTTGTCTTTATAGAATTCTTTGGGCCAGAACTGTCTTCGTGTAAGTAAAGTGAGAAGCAAGCTGGGACCTCTAAGTGATTATAGAATATAATAAAGAAACAATCTCCTTATGAAAACTTGAATAGATTATAATATTGTGCTAGTGTGACAGCCACCAGCTTGGCCAACCACTAGGACCTCCAGAACTAAATGCAAAAGCTACCACAGCTTGAGCTAAAGAGCCAGGTTCTGTGGGTTGTAAGACTCATATCCTCTGCGAATTGGGCATGGAGAGGGCTGTGTAATACACATAGACCAGTAGATTACAAAGGGACATATTAAACCATCATGTACATTTTTCAGTTTTTCTTGCCTCTTCTTTGCTGTAGACCAAGGTGTTGAGGTAGACAGAATCCTTCTGTTTTCTCAGTCAGCCCTGTTCATTTAGTGATAATAGCACATAAAACAGCATGTGCAGTGTCACACTTCAGCACAGTAAAGCAACCATAATTTCACCAAACTCAAGATTATGGATGCCATGAATGAAACAGGAATGCCAGCAGGAGAATGTTAATCATAAAGGAGAATGCTTCTGTTCACCTATCAATAGCTTGGCAATCGGTAGTGTTGGGAGAGGGAACGCAGAAAAAGTAATTAGTTGAGAGAGTGTGTGAGTGTGTGTGTGGGTGTGTGAGAGAGAGAGAGAGAGAGAGAGCAGCTGCTTCTGCACCTTGTCCCTATTCCGCTCCCTGCTGTAATTTATCAGAGGGGTAGCCGTGTTAGTCTGAATCTGTAAAAAGCAACAGAGGGTCCTGTGGCACCTTTGAAACTAACAGAAGTATTGGGAGTATAAGCTTTCGTGGGTAAGAACCTCACTTACTTGCATCTGAAGAAGTGAGGTTCTTTACCCACGAAAGCTTATGCTCCCAATACTTCTGTTAGTCTCAAAGGTGCTACAGGACCCTCTGCTGCTGTAACTTGAGAGGCTACAAATAACTGTCAGCAGGTGGCGCCCTTAGCTCAGCCTCTTGGGCTCCGGGCTATTTATATCCTATGATTACAGTGCAGGGGCTCAGCTTTTCCAGCGACTTCTAAAGGGGGGTAGAGAGGAAACGCTTCCCCCCTCCCTCCCCCCCCAGCCTCACTGTGTCCCTTCTGTCGCCATATTCTCCATGCAGATCTCCAGCAAGCAGCACGAAACTTCAACACCCCCTAAAAAATCCGGGCTATAGTAAGGGGAGCACCTTCCAGGAGCTGCAGGGCAAGATGACTAACGTGTCCTATCACATCTCTAACCTCCTGGAGAAGATGACATCCACTGACAAAGATTTTAGGTAGGATCCCAGCTGCTGCTTGAGAATAGCTTGGGGGAGATCTTGTTAATCGCAACACACTAGTTAGGGGTAAAAAGGTGTATATATGCAAACCCATACAAGGGAGAGATCTTGTTGACTGCAACTAGCTCAACCCTCCTAGAGCAGAGAGGGGTTGTTTTATTAATTGCAGCTAGTACAAAACCCTAAAAAAGAGGAGATGCCAATTGCAAAATTCCTTAAGGGTCAGCTGCAATCAGCGCAACCCCCTGCCCCCCAAAGGGTCAGGAATCTGCTGCATGTTCCGGGATTGATTAGTAAACACATGAATGCCCAAACTAAGGGCTCCATGGTTGGTGGTGGGGAAACAAGCTAATTTTTTTTTTTAGTTTATCTTACAAGTGGTTAGAGGTTTTGCTCTTATTTTTATTGTACTCTCTCCTCTCTCCTCCTACCCCCCCGCCCGAAGTGAGGCCTGAGAGGCACTGGACAGTAGCAGCTAGGGGAGAAAAATCTTAATCAGCTACTATTATCTGGGAAAATATCTGCTGTGTTTTCTGTGCTGTTCAAGAAAAATAAAAAGGCATATGAGGTCTTTTTTTAAAAGAAGTTGGATGGTGGTGGTCCTTCATCGCTGGTTTATTTGTATGTGTTTGGAGGGAGGTGAAGAAACCCACTTGGAGTTCAGTGTAGGTCAGGGGTAGACAACCTATGGCACGCGTGCCGAAGGCGGCACACGAGCTGATTTTCAGTGGCACTCACTCTGCCTGGGTCCTGGACACTGGTCCGGGGGGCTCTGCATTTTAATTTAATTTTAAATGAAGCTTCTTAAACATTTTAAAAACCTTATTTACTTTACATACAACAATAGTTTAGTTATATATTAAAGACTTGTAGAAAGAGACCTTCTAAAAACGTTAAAATGTATTACCGGCACACGAAACCTTCAATTAGAGTGAATAAATGAAGACTCAGCACACCACTTCTGAAAGGTTGCCGACCTCTGGTGTAGGTGAAGCATCAGTCATAAGCCAGGAAAGTGAAGGGGAAAGTTGATATGGAGTAACACATGTAGTTTCTATTGGCCTGAATAAATGATTAAGTAAAAGGTATCCTAACCTGTTAAAGAGGAACTAAGGGTCACTATTATCAGGTAGTTAGGGTCCCAAAATCAGGGCTGCCCAGAAGGGGGGGGGCAAGTGGGGCAGTTTGCCCCGGGTCCCACAGGGGCCACCATGAGAATATAGTATTCTATAGTATTGCAACTTTTTTTTATGGAGGGGACCCCCGAAATTGCTTTGCCCCAGGCCCCCTGAATCCTCTGGGCGGCCCTGCCCAAAATATAGATATTTTTATGCTCAAAGAAAAAACAGAAATTAGTATTTTTTTAAATATGCATCTGCAACTTAAACATTGCAGCATTGTGCTAGAGAACCCTAAGTGAAACTGACTAGAAGGAAACATGCAATTGTCTCTTTTAATTGTCCAAAAGGAGAGAAATGCCTAAACAGAACAAATAGTTTAATAATGAGATAAGCGAATTAAAACAACTTCTATTTTAATAATCTCAGGGCCAAAACTATGCCCTAAGTGACTTCTGTTGGCATCAGTGGGATTTGTTCTAGAGTATCAGAGAACCGATCTTAAAATAGAATTTGATCCTAAAATATTACTAGTAGCTTATTCAGATTTTTTTAATGATTTTATTTTAATTAGAGGTTCTTTAAATTAATTGTCCTATGTATGTATCCTCTTACCATCCGTGCATGCAGTTGGATTTTGAAATACCTCTTTAAGGAGTACTTCAATTTTATTAGTCATGTTTTTGTCATGTTTTATGTGCAGCATTTTGCCTTTGAAAAGTGTTTTATGAAATTTCAGTAAAGTTTAGCACATGTACCCAAGGATATGGATACAGTATTACAGATATTTGCTGTGCTCAAATCCTTTATTTTTAAACTATATTGGCATGTTGAGGAAATATTTTGTTTCTGCCAAAATACTTCTTTAAATGGACCAAGATGCTCTACTGCTTTTATTCTTTTGGGTATATATGTTTCTGGAAAAGCAAATAAACCTTGTTAGACTTTGGAGTCAGTGGTATTAAAGGTGCTCTATAAATAAAACGTAATAGGCGTGTTTAAAAAATTTGCTGATTCACTATGAAAGATTTTACTCTATTGCGATTCTGCAAACTGTACCTCTGCCCCCAGCCAGGATGGGTAATGTTTATGCCAGATAGGAAGGTTTGAGGTACTTTATAAAAGAGTACCTATAAAACAGTATATTGCTGTTTTTCTTTATAGCAGTATAACTTCTAGAAGATATGTCTTTTTTTTTATGACAAAATAGATTTTTTTTTCCCCTAATGAAGCTGATGATAGAGTAGCTTCATTAGCTCTTAGTAAGGATGTTTACATGTGTTTTCCAGCTTTGTGCAGACTTCCAATTTAAAATGGAGCTAAATAGTCCTTGCTTAATCAAAAATAAAGTCAAATATTATTTAAATTGTAGATCAGTAATTCCTCTAATTCTCTCATCTTCAATTTCTGGCTGGTGATCTAAGAGTCCAGCCTCTCTTATCCCAGATGTAGTTATTTTGCTACTCAAGCACAGGCTTACACACAGACATGGCAAAACTATTGCGATAGGATAAACTGGTGCAGAAACACACACATTTTTCCATTATAGAAAATCAAATATATCATCAAAAATAAAGTCAAATATTGTTTAAATTGTAGATCAGTAATTCCTCTAATTCTCTCATCTTCAATTTCAATATTAGTAGCATTGGTGGGGCTACACTGGTGCAGAAAAACACACATTTTTTCAGTATAGGAAAGGCCTCTAAGGAGCAAGTAAACAAGAGAGAAGGTTAAATTTGCTGATGATACAACCATTCCGATTTTTGAAGAATACAAGAAACTCCAGAAGGATATAAACAAACGGAATGACTAGACTGAACAATAGAAGTTTAAATATAGCCTAGATCAGTATTTCTCAATGACCGGTCCATGCGGCGCCAGTCCCTGAGATCTCCCTGACACAGTTTAGGAAGGCAGTGAGCTGGTCCCTGGTATCAAAAAGGTTGAGAAACACTAGCCTAGATAACTTTAAAGTGCACTTCTAGTCTGAGGAGTGATTATGTAAAAGTGGCACTTTCTTTCTCAACAGATTTTCTCTCTGTGTACTCCGCATACTAACTGCTTGTTTGAGTGAATAAAATAAGTTTTTACCCGTCAACTTTGCAAGAGAGTGAGCTAGATTTTATTTTGTCTCGTGCATTATCAACAGAATTGTTAGCAAAGGTATAGTTGTTGGACCACGTTCTGCCCTCAGTTTTATAATTGTGCCTCAGAGTAACTGAAGGCAGAATCTGTCTGTCAGAAGTTTTATTACTTGTAATTAAGTGTAAGCTAGAAAGAACCTATCTGGATTTTCAGACCCCAAGCTGATTTTTGCAGGACTGGCAATTAGAAAACACATTTTGTTCTAGTAACCTGAGACCATTCAATCTGAAATCATTGAGACAAAGTACACGTGAAATGCCACAATACCATTTTTTTATAGTCATGTTTCAGAGTAGATTTGAGGGGAGAGAATAACTTAAAATTCTCCTGTGTCTTGGCTCACTTAGTTCTGAACTAGTTGAATTCTTTGCCACCAATTTCTTCTGCCTGAGTTCCCCTACTTGTCCAAACCGGGGTGGGGAAGGGAGGGACTACTTTCTCAACTAACTCACAGGAGGGTTGTGAGGATTAATTAGTTAGTGTTCAAGTGCTTTCCCTATTCGTGCCATGTGAATACTAAATTTTATTCTCCATACTGATCTCTGTGAAATGTATCTGTGTTTACATACCAGTCAACCTATTGTTGATGTTCCTTGTTTCAGATTTATGGCCACCAATGACCTGATGATGGAACTGCAGAAGGATTCCATAAAGCTGGATGAAGACAGTGAGAAGAAAGTTGTGAAAATGCTTTTAAAATTGCTTGAGGACAAAAACGGGGAGGTGCAGAACTTGGCTGTCAAGTGGTAAGAGCCTCTGTATGGGGTAACATACACGTTATCAGCCATGAAACTCAAATAATCCAGAAAATTCTTTAGAATAGAGCCCTAGGTATACAGTGTCTTATAGCTTCCACAGTGCCAGGTTTACAATGGCGCCAGTGGCTCCATGGAGCCGGGCCCATGCTCAGAAGGGGCCATGGCCTACTCCACTTGCACTGCGTCCCGAGACCCCGCTTGTCCCCCAGTGCACCACTTGCTCCTCTCGGCCTGCCTGCTGGCTGGCTGAGGATTCCTCTACGCCCGCTGTCCCCACCCCCCTGATCCTCTTTGCTCCTGGCAGGACCCCAGTGCACCTCTGGCTCCAGGCCTGTGGGGCCCTACCTGTCTCCCCAGAGCTGAGCAGCCTGGGACTGGTGCAGAAGCCTGGCCAGGCTCAGCCTGGAGGATGTGGGGGGCTTGTCTGGGCCCCTCCAGGCAAGTGCGTCTTGAGGGAGCCCAGCCGGGGCAGTCCTTGGCCTGGCTGATCACACCACTCCTGAAGGGACAGAGCAATTCCCGTCCCCTGGACCAGCCCTGGCTGCGCTGCTGGCTCAGCCCACCAGACACAGTCACCTCCGAGCAGGGCCAGTGAATGCAGCCGGGAGGTAGGGCATGGGGGAGTGGATTTCTGGGGAGTTTGGGTGTGTGCATGTGCTGGGCTCTGAGGGGACGGGGAAGTGAAGGTTCTGTGGGGGGTGCTGGGCAGTTGTGGTGGGGCTGTGGGCAGGGGTGGTGTTGTGCAGGGCGCTGTGCATTTCTGGGGAAGGTCTGGGGGGGCACTGGGCATAGTGGGTCTGGGGGGACCCTGGTCATAGGGAGTCGGGGGGGGGGGCGTGGGTGTTGGGCAGGGAGCTCTGTGGCATGGCATGGGCCCACTCCCCGAGGGGAAGGGGCATGCTGGCATCACAGGGCCACTGTGGGTCTGGCAACTGCCAGTTTGTAAATAGTGCCCTCCCACTGGGCTGGGCTGGGCGGAGCGGAGCGGGGCCGCCCCTACAATGCCCCTGACTGGCCCCTCAGTCTGGGGACTGACCTCCCTGCACCATGCTCCATTGCCTCCATGGGGGCCCACAAATATGTTTGATGCCAGGCCCACAAAAGGTTAATCCGGCCCTGACTTCCTTGAATCTTCCTTATGAATACTTTCTGTCTGATACAAGGCAAAGACAGTCTCTAGTTATGGTGAGAGATGTGTGGAAAGGGGTGAATTGTAGGGATGAATATATAATAGTTTTGTAGGAACAGTAGATGAAACTATTGAAAGGCTTCTATTGTAGATTTTGCCATATCTAAACTTGCATCCTTAAAATTTTATTTCTTCAGATCAAAAAAAAGTTTGTGAACGATACCAAGCTTGGAGGGGTTGCAAGTGCTTTGGAGGATAGGATTAAATGACTTCCTAGGAAGGAGTACTGCGGAAAAGGGTCTGGGGGGTCACAGTGGATCACAAGCTAAACATGAGTCAACAGTGTAACACTGTTGCAAAAAAAGAAAACATTCTGGGATGTATTAGCACAGGGCTTCTCAAACTGGGGGTTGGGACCCCTCAGGGGGTCGTGAGGTTATTACATGGGGGGGTCACGAGTTGTCAGTCTCCACCCAAAACTCCACTTTGCCTCCAACATTTATAATGGTGTTAAATATATTTAAAAGTGTTTTTAATTTATAAGGGGGGTCACACTCAGAGGCTTGCTATCTGAAAGGGGTCACCAATACAAATGTTTGAGAACCAATAATGAGCAGGAGTGTTGTAAACAAAGACAGAAGAAGTAATTCTTGCACTCTACTCTGCACTGATTAGGCCTCACCTGGAGTATTGTGTCCAGTTCTGGGTGACACATTTCAGGAAAGATGTAGACAAATTGGAGAAAGTCTAGAGAAGAGCAACAAAAATGATTAAAGGTGTAGAAAACATGACCTATAAAGGACAATTGAAAAAATTGGGTTTGTTTAGTCTGGGGAAGAAAAGACTGATGGGGAACATAACGGTTTTCAAGTACATAAAAGGTTGCTTACCTGGAGGAGGGAGAAAAATCGTTCTTATTAATCTCTGAGAATAGGACAAGAAGCAATGGGCTTAAATTGCAGCAAGGGCAGTTGAGGTTGGACATTAGGAAAAACTTCCTGTCAGGGTAGTTAAGCCATGGAATAAATTGCTTAAGAAGGTTGTGGAATCTCCATCGTTGGAGATTTTAAAGAGCAGGTTAGACAAACACCTGTCAGGGATGGTCTAGATCCCTGATTCTCATGGGGGTACGCAGAGGTCTTCCATGGAGTACATCAGCTCATCTAGATATTTGCCTAGGCTACATAAAAATCACTAGCAAAGTCAGTTCAAACTAAAATTTCATACAGACAATGACTTGTTTATACTTTTCTATATACTATATCAGCAGTTCTCTGAAACTTGTGGGCAAGTTCATTTTAATGGGGTCACCAGGGTTAGACTCGCTGGTGCCCAGGGCAGAAAGCCAAAGCCTGAGCCCGCCACGTGGGGCTGAAGCCCAAGTTTTTAAGTGAGGTGAAACTTGGGGTACACAAGACAAATCAGACTCCTGAGAGGGGTACAGTAGTCTGGAAAGGTTGAGAGCCACTGATCTAGATAATACTTAGTCCTGCCCTGAGTACAGGGGATTGGACTAGAAGATCGCTCAAAGTCCCTTCCAGTCCTACGATTCTAGGATTCTATGATCACATGGTCAGTATCTTTAACAAGAGGTTCCTTAGGATGCTGACAGTCTGGTTAGGCCCAATATCTGATCGGTGTGGTCTATATAGGGCACAGGACTGGGATTCAGGAGACCTCTCGTCTATTCCTGGGTCGTCCATAACTTTTTGTTTGATCCAGGCAAATCACTTAATTTCTGTGTTTTGGTTTCGCTATATGTAAAATAGGGATAACAGGTACTTTGAGATTCATGGACAAAAAGTGCTTACATTAGTGCTTAATGCTTATATTACTTTTCAAACTTTTGTACTTCAGAAGAATCATTTGGATTCTAAATATCTATTTTTGCCTTGATCACGGAATTAAAAGAAAAAAGGTCCTACCAAAAAACAGGTTACACATGAGCTCACAGTGTTAACTTTAATAAATGCTATATTCTGTCAGCAGGTCTATGCCCCATTCTGTCATGGTTCTGATACACCAAAAAGGAAATAAATGTAGATTCATACAGATTTTGCACAATTAGCATCACAACAAGGAAAAATACAAGGTTTGCCAAATAGACAAGGATAAAACACTGTAGGTAAAGATACTTTTTGTTTTTAGGCTTTCAGGGGATTTTATCAGCTATGGACAGTCATAAATATTGTAACAAAATACATAACAGTGACACTTCCTAATATAAAAATTCTTAATAGTCAAATTGTTACATGATGAATTCTTAATCTAAGGGTCCCATTCCGTTGCCTTTGAAATCCAAGGGAATGTTGCTGTTGCTTCAGTGGGAACCAGATCTGGCTCCGATTGTGTATCTGAATAAACTTTAGTAAGATTGGGATATGTTGATGGAGGCCACATGGTGCTGCACAGGGTTTTGGACTCTCCGGAACAATTGGCACTCTTTCTTCATGAGCTAGATACACAACTGGCTTTGATAAGAGGCCCAAGGAAACAGCAGTCATACGGTTTTACCATAATACAATGCAGGATACTAAGCCTAAAATTCCAGTCCCAATTTATATGAAGCATTCGCATTCTTGAAAACTGAGTTTGTCTTACAGGTATTATCGACAATAGCAAAAATTGTGGCAAAGTAATCCTCTTTCACTCACCACGTGCACTTAGTTATGTTTGTAGCCAATTGAGAGAATTACTATTGCTGAGTGTTAAATCTTTGGGGGTTGGTCATCTATGTATTTTTACCTTGGAATAACAGCTTGGCAGTGTTTCTTTACAACCCTGTTGAGCAAGACGGCTCCCTTCCCCGGCCAGCTGCTAAATTCTGATAAGTTTTCCATATGGAAAGCACAAGATACGTATTATTCAGATTGGATGCCTTACTTTGTAATAGAGGAAAGAGACCAAGTCTAGTCTCTACATGGAAGATGGTGAGCACCGTCACGGAGTGTGAGGGGACCCAAGGCCCTGCACCCCCGGCTTCCTGCGATTCACCATGACTCTCAGCCAGCCAGTAAAGCAGAAGGTTTATTCAGACGACAGGAACACAGTCCAAGACAGGTCTTTCAGGCACAGACAACAGGACCCCCTCAGTTAGGCCCATCTTGGGGTCCCAGGGGCACCACAGGCTCATTGGAGGGTGCAGAGCCCGGTCTGGGCTCCCTCCATTACCAGCCAACTCCTGAACCTCTCTCCAGCGTCTCCTCCCCCAGCCTTTGTTCAGTTTCCCGGGCAAATGTGTCACCTGAACTCTAACCCCTTCCTGGGTTCTCATGTTACATGCTCAGGTATCCTCCCTCAAGGCCAGGTTTCCATCCCCCAGTGCAGACCATCCTAGCCACACTCCCCTGCCTTCCCAGGCCAACACTCCCCACTCAGCATTCAAAGACCACATTAAGAACAGTCCCAGTTCGTCACAAGCATGATGACTCCCTCTAACATTCTGCATCTAAAATAAAAGAAGAACAGGAGTACTTGTGGCACCTTAGAGACTAACAAATTTATTAGAGCATAAGCTTTCGTGGACTACATCCGAAGAAGTGGGCTGTAGTCCACGAAAGCTTATGCTCTAATAAATTTGTTAGTCTCTAAGGTGCCACAAGTACTCCTGTTCTTCTTTTTGCGGATACAGACTAACACGGCTGTTACTCTGAAACCTGTCATTATGCAAGGCACTGCATTTAGCCGTATGGAATGGAAATCCATCAACCTCATGAAAAAACTCGTACAGATACAGACAGACATCATCTTCCTTTCCAAATGCAAGCAGATGGACATCATACCAAAAGGACTAAAGGTAAAAAATCCATTACAATCTACATATCACACAGACTATGCTGAGAGACTGTGTCACACACTCTCAAAGAAACTGCGAAACCACCTGATCAGCATCCTATACAGCAAACAGGGAAAGATTAAGAATGAGCTCTCAGAACTGGATACTCTCATAAGAAACCAACCTTCCACACAAACTTCCTCATGGATAGACTTTACAAAAACTAGACAAGCCATTTACAAGACAAACTTTGCCTCTCTACAAAGGAAAAAGGACACTAAACTATCTAAACTGCTACATGCCACAAGCAGCCACAACAGTAGTTCCCTTAACCCACCCAGCAATATTGTTAATCTTTCCAGCTATACTCTTAGCCCAGCAGAAGAGTCTGTCCTATCTCGGGGCCTCTCCTTTTGTCCCTCCAGACCCATGAATATGATACAGTTCTGCGGTGACCTAGAATCCTACTTTCGACGTCTCCGACTCAAAGAATATTTCCAACATACCTCTGAACAGCATACTAACCCACAGAATCCTCCCTACCAGCACTACAAAAAAAAGGATTCTGCATGGACTCCTCCGGACGGTCGAAACAACAGACTGGATTTCTACATAGATTGCTTCCGTCGACGTGCAAAGGCTGAAATTGTGGAAAAGCAACATCACTTGCCACATAACCTCAGCCATGCTGAACACAACGCCATCTACAGCCTCAGAAACAACCCTGACATCATAATCAAAAAGGCTGACAAAGGAGGTGCTGTCGTCATCATGAATAAATTGGAATATGACCAGGAGGCTGCTAGACAGCTCTCTAACACCACATTCTACAGGCCATTATCCTCTGATCCCACTGAGGATTACCTAAAGAAACTACACCATCTGCTAAAAAAACTCCCTGACAAAGCACAGGAACAAATCCGTACAGACACATGCCTAGAACCCCGACCAGGGGTATTCTATTTGCTACCCAAGATCCATAAACCTGGATATCCTGGACGCCCCATCATCTCAGGCATTGGCACCCTAACATCAGGCTTGTCTGGTTATGTAGACTCTGTCCTCAGACCCTACGCTACCAGCACTCCCAGCTATCTTCGAGACACCACTGACTTCCTGAGGAAACTACAATCCATCGGTGATCTTCCAGAAAACACCATCCTGGCCACTATGGACGTAGAAGCCCTCTACACCAATATTCCACACAAAGATGGACTACAAGCTATCAGGAACAGTATCCCTGATAATGTCACAGCTAACCTGGTGGCTGAACTTTGTGATTTTGTCCTCACCCACAACTATTTCACATTTGGGGACAATATATACCTTCAAGTCAGCGGCACTGCTATGGGTACCCGCATGGCCCCACAATATGCCAACATTTTTATGGCTGACTTAGAACAACGCTTCCTTAGCTCTCGTCCCCTAACGCCCCTACTCTACTTGCGCTACATTGATGACATCTTCATCATCTGGACCCATGGAAAAGAAGCCCTTGAGGAATTTCACCATGATTTCAATAATTTCCATCCCACCATCAACCTCAGCCTAGATCAATCCACACAAGCGGTCCATTTCCTGGACACTACTGTGCTAATAAGCGATGGTCACATCAATACCACCCTATACCGGAAACCTACTGACCGCTACACTTACCTACATGCCTCCAGCTTCCATCCAGGACACACCACACGATCCATTGTCTACAGCCAAGCTCTAAGATATAACCGCATTTGCTCCAATCCCTCGGATAGAGACAAGCACCTACAAGATCTCTATCAAGCATTCTTAAAACTACAATACCCACCTGCTGAAGTGAAAAAACAGATTGACAGAGCCAGACGAGTACCCAGAAGTCACCTCCTACAAGACAGGCCCAACAAAGAAAATAACAGAACACCACTAGCTGTCACCTTCAGCCCCCAACTAAAACCTCTCCAGCGCATCATCAGAGATCTACAACCTATCCTGAAAGATGATCCTTTACTCTCACAGATCTTGGGAGACAGACCTGTCCTCGCTTACAGACAACCCCCCAACCTAAAGCAAATACTCACCAGCAACCACACATCACTGAACAAAACCACTAACCCAGGAACCTATCCTTGTAACAAACCCCGATGCCAACTCTGTCCACATATCTATTCAAGTGACATCATCATAGGACCTAATCACATCAGCCATACCATCAGGGGCTCGTTCACCTGCACATCTACCAATGTGATATATGCCATCATGTGCCAGCAATGCCCCTCTGCCATGTACATTGGCCAAACCGGACAGTCTCTACGCAAAAGAATTAATGGACACAAATCTGACATCAGGAATCAAAATACTCAAAAACCAGTGGGAGAACACTTTAACCTGTCTGGTCATTCAGTGACAGACCTGCGGGTGGCTATATTACAACAGAAAAACTTCAAAAACAGACTCCAAAGAGAGACTGCTGAGCTAGAATTGATATGCAAACTAGACACAATCAACTCCGGTTTGAATAAGGACTGGGAATGGCTGAGCCATTACAAACATTGAATCTATCTCCCCTTGTAAGTATTCTCACACTTCTTATCAAACTGTCTGTACTGGGCTAGCTTGATTATCACTTCAAAAGTTTTTTTTCTCTTAATTAATTGGCCTCTCAGAGTTGGTAAGACAACTCCCACCTGTTTATGCTCTCTGTATGTGTGTATATATATCTCCTCAATATATGTTCCATTCTATATGCATCCGAAGAAGTGGGCTGTAGTCCACGAAAGCTTATGCTCTAATAAATTTGTTAGTCTCTAAGGTGCCACAAGTACTCCTGTTCTTCTTTTTGCGGATACAGACTAACACGGCTGTTACTCTGAAACCTGTCATTATGCAAGGCACTGCATTTAGCCGTATGGAATGGAAATCCATCAACCTCATGAAAAAACTCGTACAGATACAGACAGACATCATCTTCCTTTCCAAATGCAAGCAGATGGACATCATACCAAAAGGACTAAAGGTAAAAAATCCATTACAATCTACATATCACACAGACTATGCTGAGAGACTGTGTCACACACTCTCAAAGAAACTGCGAAACCACCTGATCAGCATCCTATACAGCAAACAGGGAAAGATTAAGAATGAGCTCTCAGAACTGGATACTCTCATAAGAAACCAACCTTCCACACAAACTTCCTCATGGATAGACTTTACAAAAACTAGACAAGCCATTTACAAGACAAACTTTGCCTCTCTACAAAGGAAAAAGGACACTAAACTATCTAAACTGCTACATGCCACAAGCAGCCACAACAGTAGTTCCCTTAACCCACCCAGCAATATTGTTAATCTTTCCAGCTATACTCTTAGCCCAGCAGAAGAGTCTGTCCTATCTCGGGGCCTCTCCTTTTGTCCCTCCAGACCCATGAATATGATACAGTTCTGCGGTGACCTAGAATCCTACTTTCGACGTCTCCGACTCAAAGAATATTTCCAACATACCTCTGAACAGCATACTAACCCACAGAATCCTCCCTACCAGCACTACAAAAAAAAGGATTCTGCATGGACTCCTCCGGACGGTCGAAACAACAGACTGGATTTCTACATAGATTGCTTCCGTCGACGTGCAAAGGCTGAAATTGTGGAAAAGCAACATCACTTGCCACATAACCTCAGCCATGCTGAACACAACGCCATCTACAGCCTCAGAAACAACCCTGACATCATAATCAAAAAGGCTGACAAAGGAGGTGCTGTCGTCATCATGAATAAATTGGAATATGACCAGGAGGCTGCTAGACAGCTCTCTAACACCACATTCTACAGGCCATTATCCTCTGATCCCACTGAGGATTACCTAAAGAAACTACACCATCTGCTAAAAAAACTCCCTGACAAAGCACAGGAACAAATCCGTACAGACACATGCCTAGAACCCCGACCAGGGGTATTCTATTTGCTACCCAAGATCCATAAACCTGGATATCCTGGACGCCCCATCATCTCAGGCATTGGCACCCTAACATCAGGCTTGTCTGGTTATGTAGACTCTCTCCTCAGACCCTACGCTACCAGCACTCCCAGCTATCTTCGAGACACCACTGACTTCCTGAGGAAACTACAATCCATCGGTGATCTTCCAGAAAACACCATCCTGGCCACTATGGACGTAGAAGCCCTCTACACCAATATTCCACACAAAGATGGACTACAAGCTATCAGGAACAGTATCCCTGATAATGTCACAGCTAACCTGGTGGCTGAACTTTGTGATTTTGTCCTCACCCACAACTATTTCACATTTGGGGACAATATATACCTTCAAGTCAGCGGCACTGCTATGGGTACCCGCATGGCCCCACAATATGCCAACATTTTTATGGCTGACTTAGAACAACGCTTCCTTAGCTCTCGTCCCCTAACGCCCCTACTCTACTTGCGCTACATTGATGACATCTTCATCATCTGGACCCATGGAAAAGAAGCCCTTGAGGAATTTCACCATGATTTCAATAATTTCCATCCCACCATCAACCTCAGCCTAGATCAATCCACACAAGCGGTCCATTTCCTGGACACTACTGTGCTAATAAGCGATGGTCACATCAATACCACCCTATACCGGAAACCTACTGACCGCTACACTTACCTACATGCCTCCAGCTTCCATCCAGGACACACCACACGATCCATTGTCTACAGCCAAGCTCTAAGATATAACCGCATTTGCTCCAATCCCTCGGATAGAGACAAGCACCTACAAGATCTCTATCAAGCATTCTTAAAACTACAATACCCACCTGCTGAAGTGAAAAAACAGATTGACAGAGCCAGACGAGTACCCAGAAGTCACCTCCTACAAGACAGGCCCAACAAAGAAAATAACAGAACACCACTAGCTGTCACCTTCAGCCCCCAACTAAAACCTCTCCAGCGCATCATCAGAGATCTACAACCTATCCTGAAAGATGATCCTTTACTCTCACAGATCTTGGGAGACAGACCTGTCCTCGCTTACAGACAACCCCCCAACCTAAAGCAAATACTCACCAGCAACCACACATCACTGAACAAAACCACTAACCCAGGAACCTATCCTTGTAACAAACCCCGATGCCAACTCTGTCCACATATCTATTCAAGTGACATCATCATAGGACCTAATCACATCAGCCATACCATCAGGGGCTCGTTCACCTGCACATCTACCAATGTGATATATGCCATCATGTGCCAGCAATGCCCCTCTGCCATGTACATTGGCCAAACCGGACAGTCTCTACGCAAAAGAATTAATGGACACAAATCTGACATCAGGAATCAAAATACTCAAAAACCAGTGGGAGAACACTTTAACCTGTCTGGTCATTCAGTGACAGACCTGCGGGTGGCTATATTACAACAGAAAAACTTCAAAAACAGACTCCAAAGAGAGACTGCAGAGCTAGAATTGATATGCAAACTAGACACAATCAACTCCGGTTTGAATAAGGACTGGGAATGGCTGAGCCATTACAAACGTTGACTCTATCTCCCCTTGTAAGTACTCTCACACTTCTTATCACACTGTCTGTACTCGGCTAGCTTGATTATCACTTCAAAAGTTTTTTTTTTTTTCTCTTACTTAATTGGCCTCTCAGAGTTGGTAAGACAACTCCCACCTGTTCATGCTCTCTGTATGTGTGTATATATCTCCTCAATATATGTTCCATTCTATATGCATCCGAAGAAGTGGGCTGTAGTCCACGAAAGCTTATGCTCTAATAAATTTGTTAGTCTCTAAGATGCCACAAGTACTCCTGTTCTTTTTTGGATTTATAGCCACATTTCAGAAGATCTGTTGTTTTCAGGTCCTGTGTCCACTCCCGATTTTCAGTAAGGTTGTAAAATTGTTGACGTCACATAGTCTGTGTCTACACACGGAACGGTTAATGTGTTTTCCAGCCATGTGGAGGTACTCTACCACAGGCAGAACTGTAACACAATTTTCAAGCTGTAACTGAGTTCTGGTATGGTGGTCTTGTTGTGTAGATGGGATGGCCTACCTGTGTGTCTGCATAACAGGGTTAGCCAGTCCTCTTATCTCTCAGGTCACTGTGTGGGAGAACATCCCAAAGTGCATTATGCCATGTGAAAATATTGACAATCCTCTGTTCGTTGTGCCAAAAACAGAGGCAGAATGGGATATCTGCCCAGGTTTACCCAGAATGGGCTCATATTGTGCAGGATGGTAGGAGGGGACAGGCTCATCGGGTTGCGCCAGGAAAAATACATGTGTGTTTAATGTGTCAAATCACGCACACAAGCTGTAACCATGTACATGTCACATCCTGGTTATACCTAATGTATCCCAGTTCTGTCTGTAGCATCTACTGTAGGATACAGTTGAAATCATGCTAGTAGCTGGGCTACACTGGGTGTTGAATTCGGTTCAAGCACTGTTCCAGCTAAACTAGTTTAAGACACTGTCTGGCCAGTGCCAACAGGGTGAGACTTTTTAAAACAATTGAGTTATCTGGAATTGTACTTAAGCGTGGATGAAAGATCCATTTTACAACCGGGCTGTGTCTACATTTCTCCCTCTAGTGCAGCTCCCCAGGTGACAGTAAGAATGGGAGTGCAAGTGGAGTTGGTGCAATGATTCAGAGCAGGTCTAGAAAACATTGTGATCAAAATGCCAAAGCCTCATCAAGAGTAGTTTCCCAGTAAAAAAAACTGGAGTAGATGAGGTCTTGGAGGAAGGGGCAAATCCCGGTGTAACCAGATTTTTAGACCAAACAAAAAACTCAATGTGCTGAAACCATTGTTAACTGTCTGCATGGTTCTACAGTTTGGCTCTGGCCACCCAACCCAGAATGATAGCACCTTTGAACCCCATGATGTCAGCTTCTTAACAGTTGTTAAACCTGGTTAATTTCATAGCGTAGATAGGACCACAATGTTTAAATGGCTGATGCTAGCATGCTCAGCGACAGTTTCCTTGACCATTGTAGACAGGGACCTTTCCCTCATGTGATCCGTGCTAGGAAAGCTATCTAATTGACCTACCTTCCCCACTCCCACTCTATGATTCTCAGAAAAATATCAATCCATGCCGGACAGGGAAGCCATGCTAAGAACTATTTTACCAACAGTCATTTCAACTGTGTTTCAGCAGGATGGTTAACACTAAGCTAATCATAGTGTGGCCCTCCCTTAGTGATCACCATGACTGTTGGTAGCTTACAGGAGGAAAATGTGCTGGAAGAATGTTGTTAACTCTTGAAATGTGTACTTTTAAAATTAGCCAGAGCTGTAGCATGGCGGCATGTTTATAATTGTTTTGACTCCTGTAGCAGCAACAATAAACCAAAAGAGTGTTCTGAAGTGAACCCAGGGCCACTGAGTGGGATAATCTGTGCCAGGCATACCTGCAACCGGCTGCGAAGGGGTTTGCAGACACTAGGGTACCACCTCGGTCATTGTGTAAAATCCATCGGCTGTTGTAGCAATTGCTCCAGTTAAGCAGACGTGTCATTGTTCAGGAACCCATTGAATAAATTACTGCACAAACATATCAGATTTAGGCCATCAGAAGTCAGATAAATTTCAGATGCAATGTATAGGTGTGGCAGAGCATTAATACTGTATCAGGCTCTGATCATTACAGGAGCCATTAGCTAGTGTTTCATAATATCTTTGTATGCTTGTGTTCTTGTAACTCTGCAGGGTACACACTTCACAGTTAATTGAACTAAATAAACGTTAGAAGCCATGGCTTTTTTTTTACCAATTTTGTAAATTCTGAAATACGCTAACGGGGTACTGTCAACATACTTTAGCAATGTAGGAATGACCAGACCAGACCAGGGCTCCATCTAGCCAGTATCCTGTCTCTGATAGTGGCCAGTCCCAGGTGCTTCAGAGGAAGATGAAAGAAATACTGTAGTCAGTTATTATGGAATAAGGTGCTCATGAGAAAACATCTTGCTAGCCACATCAGTTAGCGGTTGTCTTTTACCCTGAAGCAGAAGGATTTATATCCTTTCCAAAATGTAGTTTTCTGCCCATTTAAAGTAACTGATGTAAATAAAGTCAATATTTAAAAAAGAAAATATCCATGTGGCTAATAACTTATACCTCGTCCTGTGACTGGTTCTGTGTGGATGGGCTTTGCTGGAGCTCTGCAGAGGTCCACTTGTTCAGATCTAATTGCAGGATCAGGTCCTTAAATTTCTTTCAGGATTAATATTTAACTTCTAGCCTACTCTTCACCTTTGTTCAACTCAGATAGTTGAAACTTGACTAGTCAGTTTCACTTCCGTCTCCTCGTTAGAGACACATCCAAGCATCTAAGCAATGCTGCTGTGTTTTACTGTGGCAACTAGAGGAGAAGCTTTGCCTTAAAATATTTTCATAGAATTCAAAAGAAAAAACTTAAAATATATGAATAGAAGAGTTTAAATTGCCACCCCTTCATTCCACACTCCCTCTCCCTCTCTCTCTCTCAGTCCCTAATTTATTGTCCAGAGTCTCCCTTTAATAAACCATTGAACGTATTCATTTTTGATCGCTCTCTCTTCTCACACTGAATTATTAATGTGTGTAGAGCTAAGCTGGGTAAACTGCTGTGCTAGCATAGCTCTGTATCGAAAAGGCCTTGGTTACCTATGAGGGTTTTTTTTTTTTTTTTCCTTTTCGTCTTGCTTTCTAAAACTGCAGGTTCCAAACATAATCAAGGCCTTGCACAAGCAGCTCAAAGAGAAAAGCATCAAATCGAGGCAAGGGTGCTTCAGTCTCCTTACGGAACTGGCCAATGTTCTTCCTGGCTGCCTGGCAGATCACATCTCTGCGTTAATGCCTGGTAAAACTGGTTTGTTGGCTGGGAGATGGTAGGGAGCGGTTGTCTCCGTGCTATAAGGTTTCTAAATTACGTGTGTTTCTCTTTCCTGCCTTTTAAAAAATGTCTGGATGTTTATAAACACTAAAAAGGTACAGGGTCTGCTCCTGCTGCCACTGGTCAATTGACTTTGAGCTCAGGATTGGGGCCATAGCAGTGACATTTTCTATTTCTCTTTTAATCTCATGGAACATTTTAAAAATGTTTATTGGGGGAGGGTTTTATTTGCAGGCCCACAAGTTTTTTCACCCAACTTTCCCTCCTTGTAAATCAGTGAAGGGTGCACATCGAAGAATGTTGACATACTCCTAACGTTGAGGTCTTACCAAGACCTTGGGCTTGTCCTTACTGTAAATGTTTAGGGAAACTGCCTTTTCAATACCCCCTGGCCCTGATCATCCCATGACCTTCAATTCCTGTATGTTTACACAAGACAACAGAAAATATGAACAATAAATTGCGTTGGGGGTGGTAAATGGGACTCTTGGAAATACTTTACTGATGGCTCATCTGAAAAACAATTTTCAGACTAAATCATAGAAGTTAGATATGGAAAAGACCCATTAGTACATCCAGTCTATCTCTCTGCCAATGCAGGATTATTCTCTAAAGTACATTTTGTCTAACATTTTTGGCCAGTCTAATTTTGCAAAGCCCAAGCAGTTGAGTTTCCACTCCTTTCTTTGAGATTTCCACAGCTCGACATGTCTCACTGGTAGGAGTTCCTGGTGTTCAGCTAGATTTTCCCTTTTCTTAATTTAATCTTATTACTTCTAGTTATAACCCTGTGTACCACACTAACTGGATAGCTATAAAACCACCTGTCAGTATTTGTAGGGTGATCTGGGGAGGAATTATTTAAAGTGCTTGTAAACTACTTTTGTAGCTCTCCAGTGCAGCCATGTGGACTGGCTATATTCTGACTTGCCACTTAGCTGAAAGCATAAACAGCTACTGAGAGAATGCGTGTGTATCAAGTTATGTCTACATTAGGAGCTTTTGCCAGCAGAGCTCTGTTGGTCAGGGGTGTGATGAGGTATAATCCCTTACTGACATAGTTATGCTTCTACCTGTATAGATTGTTTTTCGTGTCGGGGGTGGCTTACTATACTGGTACAAAGCAAAGCTTTGTTGGTATAACTGTGTCCACAATAGTAGTGCTTTGTCAATATAGTATATTGGGATTCCTGTATTGGTGAAGCACTCCTAGTGTAGATATGGTTTCAATGGGGTGGAGCAAAGGAAACTGTTTGGATTTGTATCCAACTATTTTAGAATTTGTTTTTTAGTCTTCGTGAAATCATTTGAAGAAATAAGATAATATATGTTAATATCTCGCCTGAACAGGTATTATTTTCTCCTTGGCTGATAAATCCAGCTCCTCCAACATGAGGATTGATACACTGTCTTTCCTTCATGTTCTTCTCTGCAACCACCAGCCAGAAGTATTTCATCCCCATATTAAGGCACTGCTACCTCCAGTTGTGACCTGTATTGGAGACCCCTTTTATAAGATCACATCCGAAGCTTTGCTGGTCACTCAGCAGCTTGTGAAAGTTATTCGGCCCTTGGACAAATCTTGTGCATTTGATGCCAAGCCCTATGTGAAAGACCTTTTTTCTGGTACTCTAAAGAGACTGAAAGCTGCTGATATCGATCAGGAGGTGAAAGAACGGGCTATCTCTTGCATGGGACAGATCGTCTGCAATCTTGGAGACCATTTAAGTGGTGATCTCCCGCCAACCTTGAAGATTTTTCTAGAAAGGCTCAAAAATGAAATAACCAGACTAACAACAGTCAAAGCATTAACCTTAATTGCTAGTTCTTCACTGAAGATAGACTTAAGACCTATACTAGGGGAAGGATTCCCCATTCTAGCTTCCTTCTTGAGAAAGAATCAACGTGCCTTGAAACTGAGTACTCTGACAGCTCTGGACATATTAATTAAGAACTACAGCGATAGCCTCAAGCCTGCCATGGTTGAGTCTGTGCTGACAGAGCTTCCTGCTTTAATTAGTGAGAATGATTTGCATGTTTCTCAGGTGGCTATCGTGTTCCTTACTACCTTAGCTAAGGTTTATCCATCTGCCTTATCCAAGATAAGTGGTTCAGTTCTTTCTGAACTCTTTCAGCTTGTCCACTCCCCTTTGCTACAAGGAGGAGCACTGAATGCCATCATAGACTTCTTTCAAGCTTTGGTTATAACAAAGACAGCCAACATGGGTTATGCAGAGCTGATGAAACAGCTAACAAGCCCCATATATGCAAGTCCTGGTGGGGCGTCTGTGACTTTACATAAACAAGCCTATTATTCTGTCGCAAAGTGTGTGGCAGCCCTTTCATCAGCATGTCCAAAAGAAGCCACCAGGGTAGCGAGCCAGTTTATTCAAGATGTGAAGAACCCCAAGTCCAGTGCTGCTGTTAAAATGCTAGCCTTCCTTTCGCTGGCAGAGATGGGTCGCACCATGAACCTAAGTGCTCAGAAGGAGCTCAAAACCGTAATACTGGAAGCATTTGCTTCTCCCAGCGAAGAGGTGAAATCAGCAGCTTCCTATGCTCTGGGGAACATCAGTGCTGGAAATCTTAAGGAATATCTTCCCTTTATGCTGAAGGAAATTGGAAGCCAGCCCAAGAGACAATACTTGCTACTCCATTCTCTAAAAGAAGTCATCAGCTCCTCCCCAGCAGATGGCCTCAAACCTTATGTGGAAGATATTTGGGCTCTGCTTTTCAACCATTGCGAGTGCACAGAGGAGGGGACACGAAATGTGGTTGCCGAATGCTTGGGGAAACTGGCCCTAGTGAATCCATCCCAGCTGCTGCCCAGGCTGAAAAAGCAGCTGTCATCAGGTAATGGGAAGGACGAGGATAAGAATGGTAAAAGGCCTAGGGAAATGTTTTTGTTCGCTGTGTAAACATCTTGTAGAGTCCTATCTTTTAATATCTTAATGTAGTACAGCTGTAGTTGGAGGGAGCAAAGCCAGGCTGGAGAGAAGATCAGCGAAAGATTAACCAAAAGAAGTGTCTTTGAAGGAGTGCAGAGTTGTGTGGTGCATGGTATTAACAAGGATGTTACAAGAATAGGGGGCTGCGTGACAAGAGATTGCGTTGGAGGCAAGATTTGGACATGTGATGTGATCTGATCCAGTATGGCATTCTCTATTCCTTTATTACATTTCCCCTGAGCAGCATGTTTCTAATCCAAACAATGTAAAGAGTAGGGCTGTCAAGCGATTAACAAAATTAATCGTGCGATTAAACAATAGTAGAGAACCATTTATTTAAGTAGTTTTGGATATTTTCTACATATTCAAATATATTGATTTCACTTACAACCCAGAATACAAAGTGTACAGTGCTCACTTTATATTTATTTTTGATTTCAAATATTTGCATTGTAAAAAAAACAAAAGTACTGTAATATTTTTCAGTTCACCTAATCCAAGTACTGTAGTGCAATCTTTTTATCATGAAAGTTGAACTTACAAATGTAGAATCATGTACAAAAAAATCCTGTTTTATTTTTGAATGAAATGTAAAACTTTAGAACCAACAAGTCCACTCAGTCCTACTTCTTGTTCAGCCAATCGCTCAGCCAAACAAGTTTGTTAACATTTGCAGGAGATAATGGTGCCTGCTTCTTGTTTACAATATCACCTGAAAGAGAGAACAGGCATTCGCATGGCACTGCTGTGGCCGGCGTTGCAAGATATTTATGTGCCAGACACACTAAAGATTCATATGTCCCTTCAGGCTTCAGTCACCATTCCAGAGGACATGCTTCCATGCTGATAATGGGTTCTGCTAGATTACCATCCAAAGCAGTGCGGACTGACGCATGTTCATTCTCATCATCTGAGTCAGATGCCATCAGCAGAAGGTTGATTTTCTTTTTTGGTGGTTCGGGTTCTGTAGTTTCGGCATCGGAATGTTGGTCTTTTAAAGCTTCTGAAAGCATGCTCCACACCTCATCCCTCTCAGAATTTGGAAGGCACTTCAGATTCTTAAACTTTGGGTCGAGTGCTGTAGCTATCTGTAGAAATCTCACATTGGTACCTTCTTTGCGTTTTTGTCAAATCTGCAGTGAAAGTGTTCTTAAAACGAACAACATGCTGGATCATCAGCGAGACTGCTATAACATGAAATATATGGCAGAATGCGGGTAAAACAGAGCAGGAGACATACAATTCTTCCCCAAGGAGTTCAGTCACAATTTAATTAATGAATTATTTTTTTAATGAGCATCATCAGCATGGAAGCATGTCCCCTGGAATGGCGGCCGAAGCATGAAGGGGCATATGAATGTTTAGCATATCTGGAATGTAAATACCTTGCCATGCCAGTTATAAAAGTGTCATGCGAACGCCTGCTCTCACTTTCAGGTGACATTGTAAATAAGAAGAGGGCAGCATTATTGCCCGCAAATGTAAACAAACTTGTTTGTTTTACCGACTGGCTGAACAAGAGGTAGGACAGAGTGGACTTGTAGGCTCTAAAGCTTTACATTGTTTTGTTTTTGAGTGCAGTTATGTAACAAAAAAATCTACACTTGTAAGTTGCACTTTCACAATGAAGAGATTGCACTACAGTACTTGTTTGAGGTGAACTGAAAAAATACAATTTCTTTGCCATTTTTACATGCACATATTTGTAATAAAAAATAACAATATAAAGTGAGCATTGTCTACTCTGTGTACTATTGTAATTGAAATCAATATATTTGAAAATGTAGAAAACCATCCAAAAAGATTTAATAATTTCAATTGGTATTCTATTGTTTAACAGTATCATTAAAACTACGATTAATCATGACTAATTTTTTTAATGCGATTAATTGTTTTGAGTTAATCGCGTGAGTTAACTGCGATTAATAGACAGCCCTAGTAAAGAGCATACTGTGTAAATGTACACACCTTTTTCTATGTTTCCTCTTTGTT
Source organism: Trachemys scripta elegans (assembly GCF_013100865.1). NCBI lineage: Eukaryota > Metazoa > Chordata > Testudines > Emydidae > Trachemys > Trachemys scripta. Next base: position 18,502,607 of record NC_048304.1, read on the forward strand.
GCAGGTTCCCCGCATGCACGAAGTACTGTAGTAACTGCAATCAAATTCACAATTTCAGATCAGCCACAGCCTATTGACTTACTTCTTAAAGGTTGCATAGGTGAGTTTCAATTCCTATCGAAATCTTGTGAGCTCTGCACATGAGGTCTGGTACACTATCAATGGCCCTACCACTGCCCTATTTGTATTGCAAGTAAGATATTTTTCAAATTGATTTGAGACTAATTTAACCCCAGAGAAATGTAGATGAAAAAGATCTAGAGTCCCATGCTGCGGTTGCAGAGTGAGTGTTAGTATATGTTCTGGTCTTCCTCCTTCAGGTATGTGTGTCACTCATGAATGGAAACCATGAATTTAGTGGAGAATGAAACCCCTGTGATTCTGGCTTCACAGACAAGTGTCTTGTAAAATATTTCTTAGGTTGGACACCCATGTCTCTGCATCTGAGAGCTATCAAAGAGAAACTGCAAAAACTCTGCTTCAGAGACATCTAGGCTGAGCATCGAAAAGAAACTTCCTCTACAAAAACTAAGGCTTCCACTTGGACTCTCAGATGAAGTCACTGGTGGCTAGCATCACGTTGGTATTTCTATACCCCTGATGTAGCCTGTTGCCTCAAATAGTTTAAATCCTATCCCAGAAAAAGGAAGGGAAAATAGATCTAAATGCATCACTATGTATAAGCTTTGCTTCTAGAATTATTTTTAATAATTGTGTATAAGATTTCTTCATATCCTGGCTCCTTCAAATATCATATGTTACTCTGAGGATCAGCAGTAGATAAATCTTGAAGAAATACTAAAACATTGCATTTAATGCTGTCAAACAAATGTTATGTTATTGTCCTGCAGGTGACTTCTTAAAGACTCTTCAGGATCCTGACTTGAATGTTCGACGTGTTGCTTTAGCCATGTTTAATTCTGCTGCTCACAATAAGCCTTCTTTAATCCGAGACATGCTAAACACTGTCCTACCCCACTTATACAATGAAACTAAGATCAGAAGGGAATTGATACGGGAGGTACGTAGACTAGTGCTGCTGCTTCATGGGTTCTGTATGTCAATGTCTTGGTCAACATAGAATTGACAGGAATATGCTATGATGCTCTCATGAGCAAATAGTTGGGTGGAACCCTTGGGGCTCAGGTGAGTGGGAGAAGAACATCTAGTAGGCATTAAGTTGGTAGCCCAGATATGGCAGTAGGGAGCCTTCCTCACTGATAGTGATCAGGTGTATCATTCTTTCCTTTTAAGGTAGAAATGGGACCGTTCAAGCACACAGTGGATGATGGCCTTGATGTGAGGAAAGCTGCCTTTGAATGCATGTACTCACTGTTGGAAAGCTGCCTTGACCGACTGGACATCTATGAATACTTGAACCACGTGGAGGATGGACTTAAGGATCATTATGACATTAGGGTAACATCCTCTCCTTATCTGTTCAAGAGTAGTGGAAGTAACTGGTTTTGATCTTATTTACTATACTGAAGGCCAGGGCTCAGATTGCACCGATGTGTGATGGTTCAGTGCCTGGCGCCCTTTTCATGCTGCTCTTGTTCTCTAGTATTTAGGCTTCCTCTTATTTTAAAAAAAGGTTACTAGCTGTTACAGTTGCTGCGCTGGCCTTGAAAACATAACCCATGTGCAACTGATGTACTGATGTCTGCATCAGTTTGCAAAACCTGAAACAATGGCTCTGAAAACTGTGACATGCCACAGTCAAGGAAGGCGGCCATATTGGTTTAAAAATCTGATCTGGTTTAGAGGGGAAGTGAAAGCAGTTATGAAATGGAAGAAAAAGGAATTTGATAGTAATGCATATAAATCAGAAGCTAGGAATTGTAGAAAATGTATAAGGGAAGCAAAGGGACAGGAGAAATCTATTGCCAGCAGAGTTAAGGACAGTAAGAGAGCGTATTTTAAGTATATGAGGAACAAAAATAATTCTGACAATAGTACTGGTCCATTACTAGATGGAAATGATAGTTAATAATAATGCAGAAAAGGCAGAAGCGTTAAATATTTCTGTTCTGTATCTGAGGAAAAAAACAGATTGCCTCATCATATGATGATGGTGACACTCTTTCCCTTCCTCTAGTATCGCTGGAGGATGTTAAACAGCAGCTTCTTAAGTCAGACATTTTGAAATCTGCAGGCCCAGATAACTTGTATGCAAGAGTTTTAAAGAGCTGGCTGTGGAGCTCACTGGATGGTAATGTTGATTTTCAATAAGCCTTGGACATCGATCCTGGGCAAGATAATGGAGCAACTGATATGGAACTCAATAAAGTATTAAAGGAAAGTAATAAAATTTAATGTCAATCAACAGGAATTACTGGAAAATAGAACTTGTCAAACTAACTTGATACCTTTTTTTTTTTTAAGTGAGATTACAAGTTTAGTTGATAAAGGTAATTAGTATTTGTAAGGCATTCAACTTGGTACTGCATTACATTTTGATTAAAAAACTGTAACGATATAAAATTAACAATGGCTCATGTTAAATGGACTAAAAGCTGGCTAACTGATAGGTCTCAAAATATTACTGTAAACGGAATCGGCGAGTGGATGTGTTTCCAGTAGGAGGTTCCAGAGGGGTCTGTTCTTGGCCCTACTCTGTGTAACACTTTTATCAGTGACCTGAGAGAAAGCATAAAATCATCACTGATGAAGTTTGCAGATGACATTTGGGGGAGCAGTAAATAATGAAGAGGATTGGTCACTGATTCAGAGTGCTCTTGGTTGCTTGGTAAACTAGACACAAGTAAACAACATGTGTTTTAAAACAGTTACATGTAAATGTATACACCTAGGAACAAAGAATATGGGCCTTACTTATAGGGCGGGAGACCCTATCCTGGGAACAGTGACTCTGTAAAAGATTTGGAGGTCATGGTGGATAATCAGCTGAACATGAGCTGCCAGTGTGAAGCTGTTGCTAAAAGAGCTAATGTGACCCTTGGATACATAAACAGGAATCTTGAGTAGGAGTAGAGAGGTTGTTTTATCTCTGTATTTGTCACTGGTGTGACCCACTGCTGAAATACCATGTTCTGTTTTGGTGCCCACGATTCAAGAAGGATGCTGAAAAATTGGACAGGGTTCAGAGAACTCTGGGTTATTTATTTATTTATATTTAGAGAAGAGCCATGAGACATGAGAATGATTAAAAGATTAGAAAATCTGCCTATAGTGATACAGACTCAAGGAGTTCAAACTATTTAGTTTAACAAAGAGAGGGTTAATGGGTGACTTGATTACAGTCTATAAGTACCTACATGGGGAACAAATATTTGATAATGGGCTCTTTGATCTACAAGAGAAAGGTATCATGAGATCCAGTGGCTGAAAGTTGAAGCTAGACAAATTCAGACTGGAAATAAGGCATACATTTTTAACAATGAGAGTAACTATTGGAACAGTTTACCAAGGGTTGTGGTGGATTCTCTCACTGACCATTTTAAATCAGAATTGTATGTTTTTGTCTAAAAGAGACATGTTAGGAATTATTCTGGGGCAGTTCCGTGGCCTAGGCTATATAGGAGGTCGGAGTAGATGATCACAGTGGTCCCTTCTGGCTTTGAAATCTATGAATTTTGTGTGGATGCAATTGCACTAGAATAAATTGTTCATACTGGTACAGCTTTTTAGAAATAAGCTATGCTTATGTAAATACTTGTGTATTGATTCAGCTCTGTCCACATTAGTTTTACTATATGAACTTCTGAACAGTTTTCAATCCTTCTATTATTCTTTTAGGGTTGGTCCACACTCAATTTACTGTCACTGGCATCTCTTACAGGCAAAGCTTGTAAGAGTACTATCTTTTCCCTCTGTCCCCCTTCAAATTTGACTTCTGCTGAGGGCCAGATCCTGTAGTACTCAGTGGGGCAAAACACCCACTGACGTCAAAAGATTTTGCATGAGAGAAGGCTTAAAGGCTGCAGGATTTGGCCTGTTTTTAAATACTCAGAAGGGTCCTGTGTATTCTGTATTGCTTTGGAATTTGATGCATGCTTATTTTCTAGAATCTAAACCTTTCTTTTGTCTAAAAGACATACCCTTTATGAGTGCAAAGAAAACCATCCGACAGAGAACAATGCAATGTGAGGCAGTGATTTGTCTGAAATTGTTGCAATAGAGTGCATGGGGACTTGATAGAAGGGTTCTGGGTTCGAGGGGGATCTGAGAGATTTTAAATCAGTCTTTTAAAAAAAATCCTCTAGATGTTGACTTTCATCATGCTGGCTCGACTCTCCACACTGTGTCCTAATGCAGTTCTACAAAGGCTAGAGCGATTGATTGAACCCCTGCAGGCAACCTGCTCTACTAAGGTAAGATTAAATGAAAGCTTCAGTTGAGTGTCTGCGATTTTGGAAAAAAAGTCAGTACTATGCTTCTGTGTGCAATAGAGATTTTCCAAGATCCGGAAAGTCTACAAGCACCACTCTTTGGTACTGCAGTCTGGGTCTTAATCCCTGGTAAAAGCAAGAATTTCACATTTGTAATAAAACAAAAATTAAATGTTTCTGAAAGGTATGGGGCCTTAGACCATTTGTCAGAACTTGCTGAAAATGAGCCAATTTGGGGCCTACAATATCTAAAATATTTGTTATGGAATGGAATTTTTGTCAAGTTCTTAAAAACTTTGCAGAAAATATTTAAAGTAATAAATGGTACTGTGGTCTTGACGTTAAACTCAACCTACTTAAATCATAGTTTGCTTATTTCCATACGTGCAGTAAATAGCACTCAAGATCATTTGAGTTTTGAGACTTCAATTGTGGTTCTGCTCTGAAAAAATAGACTATAAAAATAATGTTGTGATGTTCCATGTTTATGGGCTTTGAAATATTTCTATATCAGACTTGCTCAATTACTAAATAAAAGGATGGGTTTTCAAACTGCCATCCCTGCAAAGTCACCGTGCATGTTCCAACCAGTGACAAATATTTTCTACACTAGGAACTAAAACAGCTCTGTTGATATGCAAGCCACAATAGAATGCAGCTCCCTCTCCCATAGCTGTGTGGGCTTTGCAGGTGTAAAAAAAAAAAAACTAATACAAAGCAAATTTATTTTCAGGAAAGTATTCAGCGTGCATATAGCAGGGTAATGTTTAGTTGCCATTTTAACCTAATTATAGACTTTATGGTGAAGAGACATTAAAACCAAGCAGTGAAAAAGTAACCACAGCTGCTAGATGTCATGTAATAGTATTATCTTCACATATAGGTGGAGCAATTATAATTGAGGTCATGAATACCTAGTCACCTTGGCTGCCAATAGGAAATTTAGTTTTGTTGATTAGTTTGGTCAGATGTATTTTACTGTACCTAGAATTTATTATGTTAGATGTGTAACTTAAACTGATGTATCTATGTAGCACTTGCTAATGGAGATGCGTGTAGGTATCAAGGCAGAAATAGCCTTTTGTGAATACATGTACATAATTTAGCTTGTTCATAATCATCTTAATGATGAAATACGACTACTGTGGGCATTTTCAACAATGCTCAGTGTCCATTTAATTCTGCTCTCTCTGAATCAGTTAAGTCCATGGGGATTGCTTTTGGAAAAAAAGCAAAAATCACCATCCCACCTCTCTGACTCCCTCCCACTTCGACTGTGCATATGTTCATCCTTTTCCAGATCCCATTTAAGGGCGGTGTTTTACATTTTTTAGGTAAAAGCTGGTTCAGTGAAACAGGAATTTGAAAAGCAGGATGAACTGAAACGGTCAGCAATGAGGGCGGTAGCTGCTCTACTAACCATCCCTGAAGTAGAGAAAAGTCCAGTGATGGCTGAATTTTCTTCTCAAATCAGAGCCAATCCTGAAATGGCTTCACTCTATGAAAGCATTCAGAAGGATTCAGCTTCATTACCTACCACAGAATCAATGGACATGAATTAAAGTCCTCTCTATCCTTCCCCCATTACCCTCCTCCCCCCACAACACGTAAGTGAAATAGATGCTGCATAGGCAGGTAGAAGACTGTCTCAAAGCTAGCCTCAGCTTAAAAAAAAGTTTGCTGTTTAAGAAAATGACCGCTAGTTCAGCTATGTGAGTCAGACTTCTGATTAAATAAGTTGGCAATAAGACGAAGGTTAAAAGGGCTGTATGCTGCAGAGGGAGTGAAAAACAAGTATATTAAATTATTCAGCATGTTATTAAAGGGCTTAAGTGAGGCCATCTGAATTTACTATTACAATTCAATACTGAAAAATAGAAACTGTCTCTTGGACGTTCCCACTTTTGTAGCATTTCTTGCACTGCCATTTTGAATAAGGACAGTAGTTTAAAGGCAACTCAGTTTTCATTTTTGCCATTACACATGCATTTCTATCCAAACTAACTTGTCTGCAGAAGGTCTTTCTATCCTTTTCACTAGACTACACTAAAATTAAGAGCAAATGTCCTGAAACTCCGAACCAGTTAAGTGGCAGTACCCCAGCTGTTTTCAAAATTAAGACGCCCCCCCCCCCCTAAGATATTAGCTAATGTTTAGTATAAACTGCACTTGAGCAGAATTTCTTTCAAGCTCTACTGGTTTTCAGTGTAGCTAAATTCACAATTTTATTGATATTCTAGTAATTTTTATAACAGCAAAAGGCAAAGCTCACTTGATTTTTCATTCTCAAGAAGTTTGACTGTACAAAGTAACTAAAATCAAGTGTCTTCCAAAATAGAATGGCATCTGTTTTAAATTATGATTTTAATCTTTCCCAAAAAGTATTTCTTTAATCTTTTTATATATGCAGCAGTCTTTTCCTGTATTAAGTTGCCAGCAGTGTTCCACTGGGTAACTATAGACTCTTGGTTGTGACTGTCAGACACCAAAGCATTGATGTATTCCAAACTGTAGTCATTAGAACTAAAGAAATACAGCTGTAGAAGAGACCTGCCTTCAGTATTCGGATATCAAATATCTAGTAAAATAGTATAAGGCAACTACTAAGTTGCATGAATGTAAATTAGCTCTTTTGCACACCATGCAAGAACTTGTCAATAGTTGTCTTGCTCAAATCCTGCCCTCCACAGGGAAAATTCTGTGACAAGAATGACAGATGGAATAATGGTAAACCAGAGAATGAAGCCATAACACTTATTACAAATCCATGTCTGTAAGCTTTCATTTCAGGTTGTTTCCTGTTTTTGACTGAGTGGTTAGTGTGAAACATTTTAACGGTCCTATTTATAGTGCAAAGTGTGAGACCTTTCCATTTGGTATGAGTGGCATCTTAGGAAAATAAAGATGTATTTTTGAAGCTGTATCTGCTCCAATATTTAATAGAAGTAAAACACATTTGGTTAACCACAGCATTTCAGCTATGCTGCTCCTAGTCCGTCCCTTAAACTACTTTAGGGAGATATACTCGTGACGTTTCAGAAGACCATTACATTTTTTTTATTCTTTTTCTATTAATTCTCCCACTATTGCATTCCATATGCTATGCTCCAACACTGCAAGGTGCAGGTTTCCAATTCCATAGTTATAGCACAGAATCTTTCCTTTATCTAAAGCATTAGGTATTAACTACTACCAGAGAATAAGCACCAGAGGGTCCTGTGGCACCTTTAAGACTAACAGAAGTATTGGGAGCAAAGCTTATGTTCCCAATACTTCTGTTAGTCTTAAAGGTGCCACAGGACCCTCTGGTGCTTTTTACAGATTCAGACTAACACGGCTACCCCTCAGTTACTTGCTACCAGAGAATAGTACCTGTTAACTAATGCAAGTCATCTCTACACAGTATTGAGTTGCAGCACCACTGAATTAAAAAACAAAAAACAACCAACCAACCACTCACCACACACACACACCCCACACTTAACTACAAGAACTTGCTAAAATAGTGGGCAAATGTCCTCATCAGGAAGATTTATACTAGTCTTAACCATACAGCATGGTGTACTACTATACTTCCTGGAAGATTAGTGTTCCTTAACAGAAGTAGCAGTGGAGCAATTCAAGGGGTGCTGTACTCCCATTCCCCTTTCAGCTTCCTATGGTGAGTCTTTAAATTCAAACATGCTATATATAGTTCCCCCACACTGGAACAGGAAGTGAACAGGCAGCTTAGAAATGCTCTAGACAAAGTGTAACAGCATTCACTGTAGTAGCCCCATTAGAGGCCTCCTTTTGAATTCAATAAGCTTTCTACACTTCTGCATGAAATAAGGACCTTAAGACTTACAGTAGGAAAATGAAAGCTAATTCAGTACCAGTGCAATTTCACACCATTGCAATAGTGCAGTTCCTTCCCTCCACCTTTAAGAACAGCACAGAAGGAAAACTGAGGCACTCAGTCTGCCTTTAGTCTCACTTTTTCACTAATATTTCATAGGGAGATGAAATCTTCATTGAGGTCTGGTCTGATGAAGACTTAATACAACCATTCAACACGTACCATCACATTGTGGCTTTTTTGTATTTTATTAGTTACAGTTACACAGAGGAGACGACCATTTATTCGTTTTCCTCACTGCGCAGTCTGGCATTTGGATTGGTGATCTTGATCGCAAGCTGAGCTGCTCGTTCCACGATTACCTTGCGGTTCTTGGAGGAAACGTTGTGAGCAATCTCTGCACAATAAGACCTATTAAAATATTAATATGGATAAAGAATCAGTATTTCAGCAGCATAAGGCAGGCCAGGATTCAATTCACAGCCTAGGGGGGAAAAAGTCTCCCCCTTTTAAGCAGCACAGGAATGGAAATATTGAGCTCAGTGTGCATGCATTGTGTAGGGAAAGAACAAGCAAGCAGCTCTAATAAAGTATTTTTGAAAGAAAGTTAAAATAAATATTTGAAGAATCAAATATAGTATTAGCTGGTGTCTGATGAGAATTCCTAATTTAAGCAGTTACTCCTCTGCAACACTCTTCTGGACTATTTATAAATAGGACTAAATAGGCTTAAGTTTGAATGTAAACATTAAATCTAAATTCTGAACACACCATGTTGGTTGAAAGAGGAGTAGGTTTTAATCTGGTATTTTAGCAAAATCTACAAAAAAGCTTAACAGCCCAAATATTCCACTTGCACTTCATGTCCTTTCTCCATTTCTCATCTGCCCACTGCTGTAGAAGATTAACTCTTGCAGTAGGACAGCGTGTCAAATCACAAAATATTAGTACCAGCTTCCTGTTCCCAAGTAGCAACACACTCCCCTACCCTGCAACTGAACTGTCTGTCTACTATTCTCTTCTTCAAATGCCAACTGCATTTTCCTCTCCTGACCCCACTTCTCTGCATTATTTCTAACATCCTCGGATTGAGTTACTACTGGAATAAGGCAGCGCAGATCCAATGAAAACAGCCAGGTTGCATCCACTCATGTCAGTAGTGACTCAAGCCCTACCACTGATAGTTTCCTTGTGGGGCTCAGTTTAGTTACAGCAAAACGTAACACGTAGTTAGAAAATGCAATTCAAAATATAACAGGGACCAAATATGTTTCCTGCAATACACAAGTCATCAGATGCATTTACAAGGATAAAAGGTTACTGTTTAAAGAATTAAGTGTCATTTTATAAAGCCTCTATTAGTTACTACATATGACTATGAACTTTTGCTTATACAATTTAGCAAATACGGTATTAAGAAAAATGCAAACACATTATTCCTAAATCATTATTGTGTTTCCACCTTGTCCTTATAGCACCTAAATGTCAAGTTGATGAAAGCAAATCCATCTGCCTAGTACCATTTTCTAGGATGCTGCTGCAGCAGTTTGTAGACATGGAGGTATTCAGCACATTGTCAAATCAGACCCTGAATTTAGTGTGATATTAAGATCAATCATGATACTTAAGTTAAAGAGAGGTTGTGGAATCCCCATCAGTGGAGGTTTTAAAGAACAGATTACACAAACCAGTCAGGAAAGGCCTAGTTATACTTGGTCCTGCTCAACATTAGAGTTAAGGAGGACTACATGACATGACTTCTCCAGGGCCCTTGCGCCCTACATTTTTATGGTTCTATAATGTAGTTACTCAGGAAGCCTGTATCACAAGAATAAGATCTACAAAAACCTATACAAAGCAAAGTTTAGGGTTTGTTTAATCAAAGTTCAAAATTATTTCTATCCTTTGAATGTTTGATCATAAAATGATCTGATCATAAAGGCTGAACAGGACAATGCACTGTACTGAAATAGAATGGTTAATTTTGTTCTTTTAAGCCAGGTGTTCTTAAGCTCTCTCCACCTTGGACCCCAAAACTCAAATACAACCTTGTTTTTTTACCTCCATTCCCAAAATCCTTTATGGTCACATCTCACAGTCTTTTGTTGTTCCTAAAAAAACATGGTATTACAGGAACAGCAAGAAACCATGGCTTGGTTTGAGTTGGAGGGTACAGGCTGGTCAGCAAGTTGATATTGCGAAGGGATAGGAATGCTGTACAAGGGTGGCTAGAGCAGTTGCAGGCTAGGGCTAGTTTCAGTTCATCCCCCCCCACATTCTGCTCCAGGAAGGTTCCACTTAAGAGATGTCAAGAAGTTGAATACTTTGACAAGCAGGACTGCACGTTCATCCTCTTATGCATGTCAGTAGTGTCCAAAGGCCTAGAAACATGACTGAGGCCCCAATGAGCTAAGGCCCTGAATAATGGCATGGTACTTCCTGGGCACAAAGCATGGTATAGATGGGCAAGAAGAGGGAGCAGCTCCAGTGACAGGCAAAGGCAGGAGAAAAAGAACAGAGCACCTTGGGCTTAAAATCTAGCAGATTCTAACCATTTCACTGGATCTCTCCCTTCCCTTGAAACTTGCCCTGCACTCCTGCCCTCCCCCCCCATCCCACCCCTGAGAACCTTGATTTTGATCACAAAATCACATCAGAACTGAAGTGTAAACCTGCAACACAGAATACCAGGGTTAGTTTAAGACAAACATTTTGAATGAGTTTTAAAGAGATCTTTCCCAACTTACTTGTTACTCATCAGCAGCACCTCAAGTTCTTTGACATTGTGGACCAGAAACTTTTTGAATCCTGTGGGCAGCATGTGTTTCGTCTTTCTATTGCTACCATAACCAATGTTGGGCATCAAGATTTGGCCCTTGAACCTCCTGCGAGCTCTGTTATCGATACCTCTTGGTTTACGCCAGTTGCGCTACAGAAATGCAAGGAAGTTTTAAGAATACAATTGCACAATCATGAAGAATAAATCCAAAGATTCAGGGTGGACGTGATCTTTTTCAAACAAACATTTCTCACATCCTACAACATTATAAGCACATCTGCAAGGAACCTCTACCATGGTGTTATTACAGAAAATCCACATTTCTGATTCTCGATAATTAAAGGTACTTTTTATGTTTGACCTCATCATAGCAACTAAATAGTCACTTCTGAGGCTTTAAGATTTAGACACTTTTCCAGTTTTTTTTTTTCTCCAGTGGGATGCGTACCTTGATCTTGACATAGCGATCTGATTGATGGCGGATGAACTTCTTGGTTCTCTTCTTGACGATCTTAGGTTTCACCAGGGGTCTGAGGGCAGGCATGGTGTCTATGATAGATAAAACACGGATAAGAAAGACCACAGAACAAGATGGCAATAAGTCATCTCACTCAAACCTGTAGCAGATTGCCTTCCATTAACTAACCACTTCCAAAGCTAGTAATGGAATGGGTATTCCTCTGCAGTAGTTCTCCCTCCTGCTTCCGAAGCTGGAAGAGTACTGTAAGCTCTCCAGATGCGGTCCTGGGGAGGTCCCATTATGCCCACACGAGTCAAAGTTATTTGGGAATAAAGTGTCTTTGCAAGTTGTATCATAGAACTTGCACAAGACGTTTTTAGAAGCTTAATTCCCAAATGATCCCACCCATCCTCCCAGTTCTGTGGCTGTTCATAGACTCCTTCCAGTTTGTGCCCAAACAGCTGAGTCTAAAAAGCCATCCTTGCAACATGTACTAGTTTCCATTCCATAGAAACTAGAAAAGTAAATATAATCTTGCCCCCACCCCCGATACCAGCTAGATCTCTCCAGTATCGCCTCAGCAGATGCTATTTCAGTTTGAGTTGTGTGTCCATTAAAGAACGTTTTGGTTTCCCGTGTGCAATGCAATAACTCCCTCTAGCATTAACCCTCAAGGCCTTTCCCTTACCTACAGCAAGGCTCCCACTTCCACTGGCCAACACAGTGGCTTATGCAACCACTTTAAATTGGGATTTCCAGTGCGATCTTGGTTGACTAGAGGTGAACGATGCTCAGATACTAGGATGTTCAGCACAGTAGTATAAAGAGATTAGATACTGACGTCCGCGTGATCACTCGTGTGAGTAAATTACCACTCAGTATGAGGAGGGCATTTTGGGGGGATCCTAGTGGGTTCCCTCCGATCACGCTCCCCTCCTCCCCCCAAGCAGGCCTCTTGCCACTGGGTTTCCAGGCGCACAGCCGAGGCGACACTGCAGCCCCTGCAGGGGTGGGGGACGATGCCCCGTTTCCCCCAGCTGCAGCCCCAGCGCCCCCAGCATTCGGAGACGGGACCCGCGCCCCCCTCCCCTGGCAGTCCGAGCTGGGGGGTGGGGGGGAGGAGAAAGCTCCGGTCACCCAGCGCTGGGGGCCAGGGGGTCTCCTGCTCTGCCCCCTGCTTTCCCAGGGCCGGCGAATGAATCCACCCCTTCAGTCGGGGAGCCCAGAACTCGCCCCTCCCGGAGCGGCCCACCACATCCCCGAGCTCGCCTACCCCCCCTTCCCTACATCCCGCTCCCGAATCCGGCTCGGCCGCCAGGCAACCCCCCGGCTCCGCGGCCTGGGCTCGGCCGCCACAATAACCCCCCCCCCGCCGGGAAATACCCCGGAGCGCCGAAGGAGGGAGCCGCCAACGGGCCTTGGGAGCCGGTAGGGCCGGGCTAGCGGGTCCCCGGGCACCGATGGCGACAGATTCCCGACCGACGCGGCACTTACCAGTTCCTAATGGCGGCCACCCTGACAGGCAGCGCCGCTGAAAGAGAGAGAACGGGCGAGCGCGCGGGCTGATGAGGTAACGCCTGTAGGTCCTGGCAGGCCAGATCCCTGATCAGGACCCAGAAAGGGGGACTCTGAACCAGCCTCCTAACCCTAGTAACTACGATGATTAGATGAAGACCAGAGAGTATTTATTTAAGAGAATAACAGATATTAAAATGACTCGTAGTTTTTCTACAATAATAGCAACTATAATCTGCCAGGACCTGTCTCCAAGCAACTTCCGTTAATGGCATAGGCAACAGCCAGAGGAGCGAGAATGAAGCTACTTCCGCCAGTACTGATACCACTAACTGCGGGCCATCTAGTGGCAGGTTTCGGATACTGCAGTGTTGATGCCACATGGCACCCAAGGGCAGATTACTACGTTTTTGGCTGTATTAATTTATTTATTTTTTTCATTTTATTAACATTTTTTTTCCTGCGTCTTCACGGGAGATTGTCAGGTAACAAAGCTTCAAATATTAATTGTTGGTTGCATAAAATGTTGCTTTACGAAATCAATATTTTTATAATAAGGTAATATTAATAAATATACCTATATAAACTCTTTACAATGTATTTTCTATTAATATTAAGGATTTTTCTTAATTTTTAGGGACGTTTCCAGATAAAATATTTCTTAAATGTCTGTTTCTTGCTAGTGTTGACAACTTTTGCTGTTTTTATCACAGGACACAAACTGTTGGTGTTTTTTCTCAAAGCTCATCTTTTAGGCAATGTTTAATTTTCTGCGTTTCACTTAGGTTTCAGTAGGGTTACCATATTTCAGCAAGCAAAAAAGAGGACGGGAGGAGCCCCGCCCTAGCCCCTCCCCTGCCCCTCCCACTTCCCGCCCCCCTCAGAACTCCCAATCCTCCCCCCCTTCCTTGTCCCCTGACTGCCCCAACCCTTATCCCCACCCCCAGACAGACCCCTGGGACTCCCATGCCCCATCCAACCACTCCCCACCCCCTGACAGCCCCCCCCAGAACTCCCAACCCATCTAAACCCCTCTGCTCCCTGTCCCCTGACTGCTCCGATCCCTCTCCCCACTCCTGCCCCCTGACAGCTCCCCCCCAGAACTCCCAACCCCCCACCCCCACCCCGCTCCTTGTCCCCTGACTGCCCCCTCCTGGGACCCCTCCTCCTAACTGCCCTCCAGAACCCTACCCCCTACCTAAGCCTCCCTGTTACTTGTCCCCTAACTGCCCCCTCCTAAGACCCCCCCCCAACTGCCCCCCAGGACCCTACCCCCTACCTGTACCCTGACTGCCCAAAACCTTCTCCACACACACCCCAAAAAGCCCCCCCTA
>NC_048304.1:18516927-18589707 GCF_013100865.1 Trachemys scripta elegans
CCCCCCCCCGAACTCCCGACCCCCCCCCCGTCTCTTGACTGCCCCCTCCAGAAGCTCCCCTGCCCCTTCTCCTGCCCCCTGGCCCCCTTACCCTGCCGCTCAGAACATGGTGTTGGGCTCTGTGCAGAGCCGGACACGTGGCTGCGCTCCCCAGCGCAACACACAACCCGGTCCCTGCCCCCACACAGTGCTGCCGGAGCGGGGCACTGGGCTGCAGGGGAGGAGGAGCAAACGGCCCAGCAGGCCGGCTGGCTCAGAATGCGGGGGAGGGAGGGGCAGGGAAGAGGAGCTCTACAGCTGCTCCAGAGTCCAGCCCGGCAAGCTGCAGGGGAAGGGCTCTGGCTGCCAGAGCCCCCATGCGAGCGGCTGATTTTCCTGCAGCCTTCCCAGCTGCGCCTCGCTCTGCATGGGGGGGAAATCCCAGACATTTTGAGTGATTTACAAATTCCCCCCCGGACGCTATTTTTAACACAAAAAGGAGGACATGTCCGGGTAAATGCGGACGAATGGTAACCCTAGTTTCAGTCCTCCTGCAACTGGATCCAGTTGGCTCATGTAATTAGTGATATTTTTGGACAGGATGTAAAACTAATCTGGGAAGTTTTGGCTGCCCTGGTAATTAGAAAAGACCTGGCACTTATCACGAGACTAGCTCTTTGCCCTGAGGATTTAACCAAATCTAGGTACAGTAACTGCATTCTGTGTCCCTGCATTGCCCTTGCAATTCTAGTTCTTGAAATGTATCCCTTAGTTCCCTGCTTAGAAGTAGGCTTGGGAGAATTTGACAGTCACTATAGGATACCAGCAAAGGAATAAATTGGTATTTTTCTAATAATTTTACTTTAGGGTGAGGTTACCTTATATGACTGGGATTAAGTCCACATGGCTATATGAGGTTGTTTGCTGCCTCTCTTATAGGATGCACCTGGGAGATCCAGGTACCTACCCCAATAGGGCTGAACCATAAAATGAAATGAGTTAATGGATTCTAAGCAGGGACTCAAGTGGGGCTCTGTTGAGTGGATGTACTTTTAGAGAACCTTGGGACTAGAATGTTTTTAAAGCTTTCAATGGTATATCAAGTCTTTGGGAACATATTTTATCTGTTTATACCTTTTCCTTCAGAATCCCATTTATACCCTTGCTAAGCTTGTTTGAGGATCCTATCATATTTTTGTAAGATCCTATCTCTATCCTCTCCTGTAGGGATATCCTAGTTCTAGAATCCAGTCTTGTAAGTACCTATGTAACTGTTTTAACTTTAAACTCCTGAGTAGACTCTGGAAGTTAATAGGACTACTCGTGTGCTTAAAATTAAGTATCTGCATAAAGGGGGCCCTAATTATGGCTTTAAGCTCTGTGTGGAGCAGGGGTTATTAGAGGAGCACAGACAGAGAACTTGTAAAGACTACCACACCAACCTGCTTTAAGGTGTATTTCAATAGTAGCAGATGATGTCTGCAAAGCACTCTAGGATCTCTTGGGATGTTATACTTTGTAATTTTCTGTTAAAATGGCAGCACACTGCTGGTCATTTGCTCCTGGTCCCACATCTCCCCAGTGATGCTGTTGATCATCAGTTAACGTTCCACTTGAGCCTGATCAGTATTATCACATGCTGGCACATTCTCTTGAATTTCACTTGGGTCGCTCAGCAATGAAGTAGGTGCATTCAACCTGCTGAGCAGACATCACCCTTAGAATTGTAAACTCTGAAAGTTTCCAATGTGACTAGTGATTTAACAGTTTGAATAAACCCATTTATTGTTTCATATGTTCAAAGGCCAGAAGGGGCCATTGTGATCATCTACTCTGACCTCTTACACAGCACAGGCCAGTGAACTTCCCCAAGATAATTCCTAGAGCAGATCTTTAAAAAATAAATAAATAAACCCATCGTGTACATTGTATTTTATGAATAAAGCCACAACTTAATGTAAAAAACAAACTTGATTTTTATTTTTTGAGACATTTTTGTAACTACACTTTTCTGATTGGCACCAGCTATTCACAGTACTGTGAGGTGCATAACATTCAATGTTCTAAAACTTTTCTATTTACTAACTAGCCTGTTCATAAATATTTTCAAGGAAAGATCTTTATGCCTGGAACTGTCTGGTTAAATTGTATACAGCATAGCTAAATAACCATAATCCATGTTACTGAGAGATCTCCATAAATTCCATTTGATTGCTACCTGTGCTGTGTTTTGAAGAAAGAGAATACAGTTCAAAATGAATAGCTAAAACATGCATTCCGTATAGTATGAAAACTCTGCGTCAGAACCTGCTGTTGAAAAATGTTTTAAAATAAAATTCCCTTCTCTATGAGATTGGCCTTTTTTTTTTTTTTTTTTTTTGCAGGGGAGGAGAAAGGTACATTTATTTATTTATATCTATATTTAAATCTTTCATCAGCCTGTTAAATTAAATTGGGGTCACTATCCCCCCATCTCTGGCTGAGCAGGTGGCGGTTAAAGATCCCATCATGCTGCTCAAAGGGGCCGGGATAAGACCAGTGTCCCAACAACCAGTGTTCCTTCTCTCATAGTCTAGTGTCCCCAGGCTGCGTGAGAATTGGCAGGTTTCAAGTGTTGGTCCATCAAGACATTTTTATCATGGAAATCAAAATCCTTCTGAACAGGTACAGTGTGGGCAGCAGGAGAGCACGTTTCCCCTCCCCTCCCACCCCCCTGTGCCTTGACCCTGACCTCTACGGGTGTGACAGGTTAGTTTAGTCACCATCATGGTCCACTCACTCTTCCATCCCAAGGCTGCCAATAAGTGCGGCTAGTTGTGATGGCAGTTTTTGTGACTTGGATCTATCTGCTGGTGGAAACTAGACTGAGACTTGCCAAGTGCATTTTACATGGGTCACCAAAGAGCTGGATTCGAATCACAGGAACAGAGGAATTGCCAGATTCAATCAGATCTGAGTGTAATATCCTGTCTTGGACAGTGGCTACCACCAGACGCTCCAGTGGAAAGTGCAAGAAACTCTACAATAGGTGCATGTGGAATAATCTGACCCCCAAATTAGGTTTTATCCTGATCCTTAATAGTTAGTTTGGTTTTTGTCCTGAAAGATGAGGTTAATATCTCTCCCAGAATTTTTATTAGCATTAACTATTATAAGTCTAGATATTCTTGTTATCTTTATGAATGCTCCATCCCTTTTTGAATCTTTCTAAATTCTTAGCCTCAACAATGTCTTATGGTGCTGAGTTCCACAGACTAATATTATCAGTTTTGAATTTGCCACCTTTCAATTTCATTGACTGTCCCCAGGTATTGTGTTATGAGTCACAAGGAACAGAAACTTGCCAATCTAGAAGTCAACTGCTCCGTCAAGACCCCCATAACTTTGGGAAGGCGTACTTTTATAGCTTTGATAGCTTTATTTTGCTTATGATGGTGGCCTAAGTCCACGGAGGTGACTGAGGGATCACAAAGCTTTCATTATGCATAGCATTACTGTCCCAGACAACATCAATACTTTTGAGTCTCAGTATTTCCATAGGTCACGTATCCCTGGTCACTCATTGGCCAGCTGCGGTGTGGGTTGTAGACACCAGGATAGACAGGTGGTGTTGGACGAACATAGCTGAACAGGGCATGCTCCTGACTAGGCTCTATCTGTGGGAGGTAAATACGCAGCTTGTCCAGAAGGTGACCTGGCCAGAAGTTATTGTCGTGAGACTTGTAGCTCAGATTAGACCACTTCGCATGCAGATGTCTGAAAAATATGAGCTAAATTATCAATAACATATTTATATAATGCCTTTCACTTAAAGAAACCAAAATGCTCAATTAATTATATTCACTGTCCAGGGATTTCTTTAGCCATCACTGAAATGCAGCCAATTGTGGGGTGGAACGTGGCAGCTGTTTAACAGGAACATGGCAGAACAGCTCAGGATAGAAAGTGGCAGAGAGCCACATACTGAAATTAAACCAGTCATGGGTGGCAGGTATCATAGGCTGGGGGAGGCTGTGCCTTCCCAAACAGCCTGGCATGGCCATGGCCGCACTCCATCCTCAGCCCCCCTCCTGCAGTTCCTGGCGCTCTGCCCTGGCCTGGGCGGCCTGCCACGGGGACTCGGGGCAGCTGGCGCTGGGGCCACGCTGCCCGCCTAGCGCTTGGACCATGTCACCGGGCCGCCAGAGGCTGGGGGCGCTGCGGCCGTGCTGCCCAGCGCTCCAGGGCTGGGGCACTGCATCTGGGCTGCCCAGTGACACAGCGCTGGGGGTGCTCAGGGCTCCTGTGGGGAAGGGGAAAGGGAGAGGGGACTAGCCTCCCCCAATGGCCAGGTCACTGGCCACCCACGACCACAGTACAAATGCAGGCAAAATTATATTAAATTATATGTATTTATAACCCACCATATGGCCACCCATATTCTGGTACAAGTGTATCTACATATGAGGTTATACCAGTATACCTACTCTGTAAAACTATATCAGTATAACTGGTAAAACTCTCCCATACTGACAAGGCTTCAGAACTCCAGTAGCTTCTGAATAAAGCTGTGTCTGACTGGTTGTTGGGAAAAAGTGTTCTTGAAGCCAACTTAGCCATTGGTTGCCTCTGCTTCGCTATTGTATATGGAGTAAACCATTCTCTGCACAGACCTTGTTAACTGTTCATAATCCTCAAATGACATCCAGCTGCCTCTGTATGCCTTCTGCTTTCCATGTAGTTGCCCCTTAATCCCTGTACCATGCATTCTAGCAGGGAAGATCAAACAGGAATCATTTCAAACTATGAATACACTTTTTGGTAGAGATCTCAACCAACAGACTGGAAGCTCATTGGGGAAAATTCCCTTATCTTTCTACATGTCTGTAAATTATCAGGTGTATCCATGGAGCTACATAAATAATAAGGCAGTGGGGAAAGATGCTGAATAAGTAATTGTACATGTGCTAGATGTTCCGTTCAGGTTTTCACCATCATCATGGTACGTAAGAATACTTAACATCTGTATAGCACTTGGTAAGTTCAAGGCACTGTGCAGACATCAATGAAGCAATCCTCCCAATGCCCCATGAGGTAGGTGGGTAAGTAGCACTAGCCCCTTTGTACAGATGACAACACACATTGACACCAGTGCAACAGTGTCAGTGGAACTGAGAGGAGAATCTGGGTCATTCACTGTCATGATCTTATCAGAGGCTGCCCCCGAATCTATTTCATCCCAATACAGATACACACCATATTGGATGCTGTATCATATCTCGCCAGAAGGGCCAGCAAAATGGGGTTTGGGCAAAGAGGAATGAATCACAAGATGGCAGCAGGAACGTTTCCACTCATTGGATTTGATTCCTCTCTTACTTACAACCACGTAAATAGTTGACTTCAGTGGAGTTACTCTGAGTTACACTGTTGTCAAACCAGTGACAGTAACAGGCGAATTGGGCATACTGTGTGTGACTTTCCCTTGTGTCTCATGGACACTGGATCACAGGGCCAACAGGGGAAACTGTATGCTCCATACCTAAAGCAAACATGGTCATCTGCTATAGGGTACACATGCCCTGGAAGAGACACTTGAGCTAGTGAAGGAAAATTCCCACACCCCACCAAAATCAACAACTTTTGCCTCCTTGTCTAAAAAAAAAAAGCCTGAAGCTGCCTACTGATGTTATACCAGCATCCCTTTTAATTATTATTAATAAACTAAGACTGGGGCATTGTGTTAGCATTTGACATACACCAAGTCTCTGCCGCAAAGATCTTGCACTCTAAATAGACAAAGGGCAAGAAGAGAAACAAAGGAACAGAAAAGTGAAGTGATTTGCTCAAGGTCACACAGCCGATCAGTGGCAGAAATTGGAAAAGACCCTGGTCTCCTGATTTCCAGTCCAGTGTTTCAGCCACTAGGCCATGCTGCTGCTTGGAGATAAGTCACTATAGGTTTATAGCCCACTAAGTGGTCCACTACAGTAGAAACTCTTTGAACAAACCCATTTTTGGCGTTCCTTTTTAATGCATTTCTTAATCCTTGTCTGCTTAAAAGCAGTCGTCTTTGGTGGTGACTCCCATCCATTGTTGTATAGGGACCCCCCGGCTGTCTGATCTTCCGCACATATGCTCCTTCTTTTATTATTTTGTCTCCTGGGTACAGCAGGGCTGTCAGCAAAGAACGCAATAAAAACAAAGCAGTAATAATAACTATATGGCACGTGACCTGCTAAACATTTTGAATGGATTATGAGCTCAGTGAAGTGAGGGACTAACAGAAATGGTTTGAGTCTGGCGTAGTGCAGGCAGACCCTGTGCAAGCTTAATCTACAGAGCTCTCCCAGTGCTCTTCAATCCTGACCTGCAGCACTCCTGCTATTCCAGTCCTGCCAGTCCATCTCTTGTCTTCACCTGCAGTATCTCTTGCTAGGCTGAGCTGGAATCTCCTAACACCGCTCTACTCTAGGAGCCTCACTCCTGATTTGGAGCACCGCTTGCTATTCCAATCCTTCCTTAGCGCTCTCAATGTATTTTAATCCTAACCAGCAGCATCCACTGCTAGACCAATCCTGTTGCTATACACGGAACTGCAAATACACCTCATTCTTCACCCATCTATGTTAGCGTCTGTTTCCCACCCATAGGAAACCCTAAAATAAGAGCCACGCATTTGGGCTGGAGGGCAAAGCTTACCCTGAATTGTTCTGAGGTAGCACATTTACAGCAAGCCCGAGGTTTTGCTTTACCTTTTTCCAGGACCTTTTCGGTAAGCGGAATGTTATATTCTTTGCATAATTTGAGACACTGCAGATAGACCATGTAGCAGGTCCTTCGATGCTGATCAATTATTTCCCCCATTTCACTCTCCATTGTAGATGGCAAGCAATGTTCATCAATGGCCTTGTTTCCAGATCTCACCAGTCGACAGCGTTCCATCCATTGTATTGGATTGACCTTGGCCTGCAAGTAAAGGGCAGGTTCCCATTAGAGGAGCTGGATAGAATATTTTCATGGCCAAAGGGCTAAATGAATCCCTGGTGTAATTCCACTCACCTCAGTGAAGTTATGCCAGGGATGACTGTGGCTCAGAAGGCACTGTTTGTGTGTACAAATGGAATTCTGTGCATGCAAAATGGGTAAGTGTGTTTTCATGAGCACAGGCACTGGTTTGTGAATGAAATCCATCTTGTGTAGAGGGCCAGTACAAGGCCCAGGCACACTCATATCCCGCATAAGCCACATTTCGAGTGGTGCATTAGTTGTCTACACAGCAGTGAATTGCACAAGAATTTGCACTAGAAAACACTGTAGTTGTATTTTTCAGAGTTCTTTTGAAACAAATGAGCCTTATAGTTTTGTTCCCCTTGCTCTTGGCATGTCTTTAGCATTAATTTCCATTACAATGTGTGCCCTGGAGATTCATCAAACCCTGGGAGGTGAGATTGTTAGTTTCAGAAGATACAAATAGCTGGGCCAATGCATCCTGATTTTTTTTTTTAAGAACCTCTCCCATCAGTGGTGCTACCTAGTGGTTAGAGCATGCAGTGGTGGGAGAGAGAACTCCTGAGTTCTATTCCCAACTCTGCTACTGACCCATTGTGAGTCCTGCTGCGGGATATATAGAAAAGACAGGACAAAGGGCTTGCAGATATCCCATAGGGATTAATCCTGTTTTGGTGAGCAGATGGAGTAGAAAAGATGACCTTGATGGACTTTCCATTCTGGGATATGTAAATCACTTATATTTAGCTGTGCCTCTATTCACCCCTCTGTAAGAAAGAGAATAAAATACCTATACCTCAGAGTGCTGGAGGCAAAATTAATTGTTTATAAAGGGAGAGCATCAGATAGAAGGTGTCAAGTATCAGGGGGTTGCCGTGTTAGTCTGTATCTACAAAAACAACAAGGAGTCTGGTGGCACCTTAAAGACTAACAGATTTATTTGGGCATAAGCTTTTGTGGGTAAAAACCTCACTTCTTCGGATGCNTTAACGCTGTTAGAAGTTCCTCCTATCCACACCGAACCGGATCACAGACCTCTAACCTATGAGGAAATGGAGGAGATTGGGAAGAGATGCAGAGATAGGAAACGATGGGAGAAGGTACTGCATATCTGCAGAGAAATTATTAATTTACTTATGCTTTGCATTTCAGGCCTTCCCATGTGTCTGACAGATTGAGGATGAAATAGCAGTTTAGAAAAAAACAAACCAAAACAAGGGCTTTTAATGTGAATATTTATTGATTAGTAATCTTTTGCCCTTCTGTATATAGCACCTTCTATCTAAAAAAAACAAGGAGTCTGGTGGCACCTTAAAGACTAACAGATTTATTTGGGCATAAGCTTTTGTGGGTAAAAACCTTTTGTGAGGTTTTTACCCACGAAAGCTTATGCCCAAATAAATCTGTTAGTCTTTAAGGTGCCACCAGACTCCTTGTTTTTTTTAGATAGAAGGTGCTATATACAGAAGGGCAAAAGATTACTAATCAATAAATATTCACATTAAAAGCCCTTGTTTTGGTTTGTTTTTTTCTAAACTGCTATTTCATCCTCAATCTGTCAGACACATGGGAAGGCCTGAAATGCAAAGCATAAGTAAATTAATAATTTCTCTGCAGATATGCAGTACCTTCTCCCATCGTTTCCTATCTCTGCATCTCTTCCCAATCTCCTCCATTTCCTCATAGGTTAGAGGTCTGTGATCCGGTTCGGTGTGGATAGGAGGAACTTCTAACAGCGTTAACTTTGCTCCAGGTTCACTAGGAGCTAGTGGCTGTGTCTCTTTGGTTTTGCCAGCAGCAGATGCTGGCCGACTAACAGTTTTAGAAATAGCTTTTCGGGTGTGAAATCGGGGACATGCTGTAGAATCACAAGAAACGAAGACATTAACTTAGCATGTAGCAGAAAATAAACATCTGACCTGATCAGAACTCATGAAAGAATGAACAACGGGCTTTGCTTTCTGTGCAAATTTTGAGTTAGCAACAGGCTTAGACCGGAGCTCTGGATCCAGATTTGTAGCCAGACCCGCATTTTACAGCTTAACCCACCTCTAGTTTGAAATGATTCCTTAAAGCGTTTTATTGAAAAGTCTTGAAAGTAACTAAAGAGTTCCTGGGTTTATGTTGACCCTCCTCCCTCCACCCCCTTTACTAATGATAACACTCGATTCACAGAGCTTTACAAAAGAGGATGTGTCATTATCCACATTTTATACATCGGGAAACTGAGATACAGAGAGGCAGACTGACTTTTACAAGTAAATCTCTGCCAGGGCCAAAATCCAGATCCCCTGATTCCCCATCTCGCCACTGGACTATGGTACCTTCCACCTTTATTTGAGAGAGAATTTGTTTGACATTAGGTAACGTTGATCATACAGCAGTGTTTCCCAAAGTGCCCATTGCAAGGAGGACTAGATGGGGGCAGAGGGAGTGGAGAGACCAGAACTAGCTTGGGGGGTGGGGGAAGAGCAGACGGTGGCAAGAGCTCTCCATTATTCTCCAGACGCTGACTTGCAACTTTCTGTTTGAAAAAAAGAAAGTCTCTCGCTGTTATGATTTCACCATCAAAATGTGACCCGAACATAACCAAGGCAGTGGTGTCTGCCTAAAATAGCAGGGAGCTTGAAACAATAGCTTAGCTGCATGAGCTGCCTTGTTCGGCTCAGTGGCTGCTCGCTCAGAAGCCAAGGATGATGCTTTAAACGTCAACATCGTTAACCATTTAAAAGGCCATAAGAAAAGAGAGGGAGGATCATATTATGAGGACTTAAAATAAGGGGAGCCCTTTAATGACACACGGCAGAGTTGGAGAATGGTGTGGTGTCTGATTTCATTTTCCTGAGTGGAAGCTCAACTTGGAAGTGCTTGGCAAATGCTGCCTTCTGTCACATTCCTTCAGAATCAGACCTTTGTTTCGCAGCAACGGTGATAGAGATAGGCCCGAACTGGGGGAGAACTAAATTGTAACCCTCCAAATAAGTGTTTGTAGGAAACATCTGAGCACAGGACTTGTTGTGGGGCACCCTGAGTTCTATTCCGAGCTCCAACACTGACTCACCATTGGGCCTTGGGCAAGTCACTTAACCTCTCTGTGCCTCAGTTTACTCAGCTATACAATACAAATAATGATGCTTACCCCAGTGGGATATTTGTCTTTAATCCTAATACTTTAATAATACTGTGGCCTTCTCTAGTGTCTTTCCTCTGAGGCTCTCAAAGCATTTCAGAAATACCAATTAATTGCTCTGAGGAATAAGTTAATTTTTGCAGGGTATTTTGAAGCTGTAAAGTGCTACGTATTTCTCAGCACTTTTAGGCATTTCTCCTTTCACCTCTTGACTGGTGAGACTGTAGCATAAGGTAACACGTGTACACGAACAAGCTTTCACGTAGAGATGAGCCAAGGAAGTTGGGTTTTGCAAAACCAGGGGTGGCTTGAATCTTGGGTCCATTCTATCCAAAATCCCAGAGTTTGAGTGGAAGGGCATTTGTGTCAAAGGTTCTAGTTTTCAGCCATCTGGCTGGAGGGGGCCAAGAATGTCAACCAAATTCTGGAAAGGATATTAAACTTAGGGTTTAAGCAAATCTCTATTAATGACCAGGATGAGACCTAATGTGGGGGCAGATTATCCCACATCTGCTACTGTGGGCATCTTACTCTTCATGTGAAGCATCTGCTGCTGCCCATTGTCGGAGACAGGATATTGTACTAAATGGACCCAGTGTGGCGATTCCCATGCTCCTAAGAATGAAGAATAATTTTCCTACCGCAAGTTCCTTTTTCTTACCTGTTTTTCTCTCCCCAGGTTGTTTCGTCTGATCTCTCATTGTATCCAGCCATATATTTTGACATTCAACCAGATCGTCACTGGTTATAAAATTCCCACGTTTTGAAGAAGTAAGGAAGATGATCACATCTTCCAGGTCATTGTCACTGATAGGGACTTTGGCCTTTAAAAAGAAAAAAATTCAAATGTGATCATAATAAGATTGAAGGCTGCCATAAAGCCCTTGGGACCAGTTCTGAAGTTGCTCCATGTGCACTACTACCATGGTATTGAAAGATGGTGTTGAAAGATGCTGGCTGGAGAATCACAGAATCATAGAAATGTAGGTCTGAAGGGATCTCGAGAAATTATCAAGTCCCACTCCCTGTGCTGTGGCAGGACCATATAAACCTAGACCATCCCTGACTTTCCAGTGATGGGATTCTACAACCTCATTCCAGACATTAACTATTCTTAAAGTTAGAATTTTTTCTCTAATATCAAACCTGAATCTCCCTTGCTGCAGATTAAGCCCATTACCTCTTGGAATTAAGATCCATGGAGTCTACTCCAAGCTTTGCCACTGAGAGGCTGGGTGGCCTTGGACAAGTCACTTTGCATCTTTGGCCTTCAGTTTCAACATCTGTCAAATGAGTATTGTTACTAGACATATTAGAGTAACATCTAATGGCACCAACTGAGATCAAGGCTGTGTTGTGGTAGGCACTGTACACATAAATTGTAAATGACAGTCCACAGACAAAGGGTGGTAGGAGAAATTGAGGTACAAAGAGGTGAAGTGACTTACTCAAGTCACACAGCAGGCCCGCAAGACAGCCAGGAATAGAACTTAGGTGTCTGGAGTCCAGTCCAGCACCCTCCCCACTGGACCATTGCTTCTCCATTCACACACCCCTACCTCACAGCTTGGGTTGTGAGGCTAATTAATGGTCTGTAAAGCATCTTGAGCTCCCTCAGACTGAAGGAACCTATATTATCACTGTTATGGAAACCAACAGCAGATCTGCACATAGGGCAGAATCCGAATTGGCCTGTGAGTTTCTTTTGGACAATGTGGCTGTGGGTTTCGTCCTCAGCTGTGATTCACACACTCTTGGGTCATCTAAATATGCACATAAATTCTCTTTCCCTTCTCCCTACAGATTTTCACAGGTTGTGGAGTAAAATCTCTGAAGATTAATTCCCCATAGATCATTTCTAAAATCAGTGTAACCATGGGGAGAGGAGGACCCATTGTTGTGAGATCAGCCCTTCTCGTTGGCTTCAGGGGAGTTACACTGACAGAACTAGGGCAGAATTTCAGCCTTATATTCTTAACCTGTTTTCTCCATACCCCCTTGATAACTTTAATGAAGTCTGATCTCATGAACTGCTTCTTGTCCTTATCCGCCTTCCTGAATAAGTCCACCATCTTGAGCTTTTGTTTGTGCAGAAGGTTATGCAGGGTGATGAGGGACTGGGGATAGGGAGCGTTGATAATGGGGATGACTCTTCTTCGAGGAGGCAGGTCGTGCTTTGGCAGCAGGTTCTGGAAGAGATTGAAGAATAATCATGAGATCAGTTTCATCCTAATGAGAAATTCAATCAGGACATGGAAGTGTGAAGAGTGTAAAGTGATGGAGGATCAGCTGGTATAAATGGGTACAGCTCCATTGACATTAATGGAGTTATACTGATTTACACCAGTAAAAGACCTGGCCCTGGTATGTTCCATACCCCTCAAGATGACCTTATTTTGGATTCAGTCTTTCCTCACCCTGACCAGAGGCCATATAATCCCCTCTGCCTCCATGGTCAGCAGGAACTGGAGTCCAGGAGGCTTTTCCTGGAGACCCACGAGACGGAAGTGCTGCCTCTGCAGTACTGTTCCACATTTACCCCTGTCCCCAACACCGCCCAAGTCACTCCATGAGGACTATGCATAGTGCAGGCAGTGCTGATGGAAGAGGTCGGGACTGGATGGGAGGGCCAGCAATAGACAGTTTTGAACTTCCTGGATGCCCAGAGGTTGTATTGGGGAGGAATTCAGCAGCACCAACCTGCAGGGTCTTTCACCACAGGGTTTTCACTATAGTTGCTGCAAAAGCTGCTTTGCCAGGGCCCAGCATCAGGGGAGCAGGGAGTTAGTACACAGAGGAACTTCAGATGGACTGCTCTGTGCCCTGTCAGCCTGCAGCTTTAAGGGATGGAATGTCCAGCTAATTCCAGGGAAGTGCAGCTGCTGCCCCAAAAGGTAGAATTTCAGAGAAACTCCTCCAATACAGCCTGGCTGAATTACCTCTTCCTATGCAGAAGTAACCAGTCTCCAGGGGAACAATCTGAATAGGTTGGTTGTATAATTGTCTCACTTTCTGTAATTTTACTGATGAGAATCTGCAAGGATACGGGACTGACACTAGCACCCATAGAAAGAGAACTTACCTGACTGCCCTCCAATCTCCCTCTGTTCAGCTACAGTTGTTAAATTCAAATGATCAGTGTAATAGTGAGGTGTGACTTCCAGGTGCGGCAGTGCAGTAATTCAAAGGGCCGAGGAATGAGGCCTACACTTACTTCAAGATTTCTGGTCGCAGCTAACTGCCTTTCAGCCTTCCTCATTGCTCTGCAGTTTTGTAAGTTTTCCAGGACTCTATCTTCTTGCTCACTGGTGCAAAGTTTTTGACGTAGCCATTTTTCAACATCCACAAGGCTATCCAGTTGAGACCGGAGCTTTCTCCTTTCCGTTATCCAAGCTTCCAGCTTTGGTAGATCATCTCCTGCCTCTGAAGGTTCTTCTGGAGTGTGGGGACAGCTTTCTACCTCAGGGGTCACTTGCCAGGCAGAAGCTTCTTCCTTTTCATCGATGGCAGTGGTCTGAATGGGTTTTGAACCATCAGAAGCTGGTCTTACCATTGGAGGCGCGATAATAATGCGACGTCTGGATTTGGGTGGCCCAAATTTACTTGGTTTCACTTTAAAGAAAAACTTTGGATACAAATCTCTGAGTTTGTATTGTTTAAAACAGTGCTGTAAGACCAGTTCCGGCTTGACGCTGGTAGTGTCTCTGAGCAAATCTTCCCCAGTCATGGTGTCCCCTTAACTAAAACCAGATAAATTGTTTCAAAATTCAGTGTGTCAAACTCTATGGTGTTAATTTTGCTTCGAAATATTTGTGGGATCCTTAAAAAAATGACAATGAGCTGAAATCAGATATGACCTTCCAAAGCTAAGATGAAATAATGCATGATACAATAAAAAGGAACCTAGATGGACACTACTGTGAAGACAGTGCAGACCTCCTTTGTAATAAAATATAAGAAATTAATCGTGACATTTACATTTCACCTTTCAGAGCACTGGACAGGGACTCAGGAGACGTGGGTTCAATTCCTGGCTCTGCCACTGACCTGCTGGATGACACCTGTAAAATGGGGATAATGATACTGAACTACTTGTAAAGCACTTTGAGATCTATGAATGAAAAGTGCAATGTGAAAGCTTCGTATTATAACTATTTCATCACAAGAGAGGTTGAGGAGGAGTGTCAATATGAAGTTAGAAATGGGCTGGTCTTGTATTATTTGGTAGTTTTGGTCCAGTAAAAGAGTAAAAAACACAATAATTCATCACACAACAGGCTCCTGAACTCTGGGATCTCTCTAGTCCTCATCTGTGTTTATTAGTATTCACAAAGTATAGGGCATGACATCACAACCCTGGAAGAGGCTCAGATTATCATGCTAATTTTCTAGTGCTTCATATTGCTTTAGAGCAAGCGTAAGTGGTAGCATCGTCTTATTTGATATGTATGCACGCGTTTCCTGCAGCCATCAGCAAAATGAAATTTGCTTCATTTTATAAAATATTTAGCCCCTACCTCAAGAACCAGACCAGCCAGTTCCGTGTTCCTAATGCCAAGCTGACAACCTCAAGATGATGCTGGAATTTTTTAAAACGCTTGACTGGAGAGCAGGCATTACTATGCTGAGGCTGGAGTGAGTGACAGCGGCTAAGGTCCCTGCTGTAGCCATCAGACCCAGCGTCTCAAGCTAAACTGTCTCAGCAGAGTCAAGCCAGAGTGGACCGGTTCTTAGCGAGAAGGGGCTGCTAATGGGCGTGGCGCTGGCACCTTTCCTTCCCATGCAGCTGCAAAACAGCGGAGACTTCCAGGCTGCCAGGCCAGAGTCCTGCCCTACCTGGCGGCTCCCGGAACAGGCTGGCAAGTCTGCACCCAGCTCTACCGCGCCGGCCCGTGGGCAGGCAGCGAGGGAAGGCGCCGTTCGCAGGGGGGGCCCACAAGGTAGCTGCGGCTGCCCCCCTCAGGGGCACGGGACGGGAGGCAGGAGCAGGCACCCGCCCCGGCTTCTCTCACTTGCATTGTCGCTGGTGCAGAGCCTGGGAAGTGTTGCAGTTTGGAGACCATAGCAACGGCCCCGCGTCCTGGCTCCTGATTGGCCGAGGAGGGATCGGGCTGGATGTTGTGTGGGCGACAAGTCACACACTTGCTGGTCGGCCACGCGTCCATCTCCCCTGCCCCTGAGCTGGCCGGGAGCAGCCAGTGCCCGGGGCAGGCACACAGGGACTCCGCTGGCTGGGAACCCTCAGTTTAGCCCCCCCGTGGCCAGGGTGAAGGGACCCCTGCCTGTGGCATCCCGATTGCTGTGAGACCTCAGGTTCTGCGCTCCCTGTTTGCATGTAGGTGTTTGTGTGTCTTGTTTATAATGACCGAGGAGCACATAGTCAAAGGCTTTTCCCAGCAGAGGGCTTTGGCATTGTATTAATATCTATAATGCATAGCTTCTCCGCCAAGCCCCCATGGCAGCCAAAGAGGAGGGGGCAGTCCCTGCCGTTGCAAACAGTTGTTTTCACTTCTGTATTCTTCTAGCGAAGGGGAAAAACGAATCTCCAGAACATGTTAATTTAATGACCAAGTCTGAATGGGTGATTCATTCATTGCCTGGGTGAGGCCTCTCAACTGATGCTAAATCTGCTAACTTTATGGACCAAATACCTACTATAATTTTATTGTATGTATTGCTGGGCTCTGTTAGTCAGGTTTTTAAGGTCCCCATCTCCAGAACATTTGGGCACCAGAATCCCTTTGAATAGCAAAGTATATTTTATTGCTATGTTGTTGTTAAGAGTTAGTTGTAACCTTTAAAAGAGCCCCACATTTTTCATATTATATTCTTCTTAAAATATCCCCCACTTAAATATTATTCCTGCTTTTCTTGACATTGTACCTTCATGTAATATGAAAGTACAAGCACTCAGATATTGCAAAAACTACTCAATAAAACAATTACCAAGTATGCCACAGATGTGGAAGTCTGGAGAGGTGGTTAAAGCAGGGGACCAGGAGTGAGGAAAAAGAGGATTCCATTCTGTTGTACATTAAGGAGTCATGCTATGGCCTTGGGTAAATCATTAAGGGCTTGATTTTCTGATGTGCTGAGCATCTCAACTCCCACTGAAGTCAGTGGGAGCTGCATGTGCCCAGCACCTTTGAAAGTCAGAACATTAACCTCTCTTCATCTCATTCTTTCCATCTGTAAAATGGGTGAAAATACACACCCAGTTTGAGATGCATAGATTAAAGCTGCACTGTATGTATAGTTCATTAGGTGCTTCACAGGGTGAAGGCATTATGGATTAGATTCAAATGCAGAGCTTCAACCCGGTCCTTGCCCCAACCTTCACATGTTGTTTACATGCTTTTGTAATTATAGATGCATCTTTAGGACCTGTTTGACTCCTTTAAATATGGCAAATATGAATTGAGAAACAAGGATTTTACAGCAGCTCAGGTGTTAAACTCCAGTGAACATTGGATTAGACGAGGGGTGGGCAAACTATGGCCCGCGGGCCAGATCAAGCCCGCCAGCCATTTTAAGCCGGCCCTCGAGCTCCTGCTGGGGATTGGGGTCTGGTGCTTGCCCTGCTCTGGTGCTCCAGCCAGGGAGCAGGGTCAGGGGCCGCTCCACGCTGCTCCTGGAAGCAGCAGCATGGCCCCGCTCCTATGTGTAGGGGCAGCCAGGGGGCTCCGCTCTGCATGTTGCCTCTGCCCCAAGCGCCGCCCCTGCAGCTCCAATTGGCCGGGAGCTGCAGGGGTGGCACCTGCGGATGGGGCAGCGCACAGAGCCGCCTGGCCACAGCTCCGCGTAGGAGCCGGAGTGGGGACATGGCCGCTGCTTCCGGGAGCCGCTTAGGGTAAGTGCTGCCTGGAGTTTGTACCCCTGAGCCTCTCCCCGCACCCCAACCCCCTTCGATCCCAGCCTGGAGCACCCTCCTGCACCTCAAACGCCTCATTCCCAACCCCACCCCAGAGTCTGCACCCCCGGCCGTAGCCTGCGTCCCTTCCCACACCGTACTCCCCAGCCCGCAGCCCCCTCCTGCACTCTGAACTCCTTATTCTGGCCGCACCCTGAGCCCTAATCCCCTCCCGCACCCCAACCCTAATTTTGTGTGCATTCATGGCCCACCATACAATTTCTATTCCCAGATGTGGCCCTCAGGCCAAAAAGTTTGCTCACCTCTGGATTAGACCCTAAACTAATAGCTTCTACAGGATCAGGCCCTTAGCTTGCAAAGTTAGCAGTGGGAGTTTGAGTTCTAAGGACCTGCCCTCTTCTCTTCTGGGATCATTTGACTTGATTACTCACAAGTAGTCAAACAAAGGGAGTTGGATGTTTCCGTCCCATCACTAGATAGAAGGTCAGAAGCAATACTTAAGTGGCAAAAGAAATAATTGATAACACTTGGATGACTATGGTAAGGTAGCAGGGTGTTAGTTAGGTGAAAGTATGATATCACTTTAGTTTTTGCAGCACTGAGGAATGGCCAACTATTAAAATAACTTATTTAAAATTTATTTTAAAATATCAATGTTTATCAGCTTTTAATTACAATGATTATGTGGGTTTGAAAACATGTTAAACACAATCAAATATTGGAATTAAGCACTCAATGATCAGAACTACAAATGTGTAAAGAGAATATAGGATGTTTCCATTTCATGTGTACCTATAGCCAAGAGCAAGGTGGTAAGTACCAAAAAGTGAAGCTATATAAAAACATATCTGCATTTTTCAATTAAGACTCATTTTTTCATGGTTTTCCCAGAGCCAGGCTTGGTACGTATTTAACTTGTGATCTTG
Organism: Trachemys scripta elegans; assembly: GCF_013100865.1. Lineage (NCBI taxonomy): Eukaryota > Metazoa > Chordata > Testudines > Emydidae > Trachemys > Trachemys scripta. The sequence continues at coordinate 18,534,824 of NC_048304.1, forward strand.
TGGATGTACCTGAAAGAGAAGGAAGGCGTTAGAACTAATGTTTGTCATAAAAATGTCTTCTATAAAAAAAATCTCTTGCAGTACTGAAATAACTGCCTGGAATATCTCCACCCCCAGCTTGGAACCTACTTTATAGTTTAGGGTTATTACAGCATGCTGATACAAAAAAAGACCTAAACATGCATGTTCCTGAAATGCGGGAATATACTGATCACGCATGAAACATCACTTGCATCAACTGAGAAGGCAAGTCACACAATAACCTTGCTAAGTGGAGTACAGCTGCTGTTTGCAACAATCTGTAAACAAGAGAAGAGCCTAGTGAGGTTTTTGGGTTGCAGTAGAGGGAGGAGAGGCAAGTCAGAGCAGATGCTATGCTCTTGCAGACAAATAAAATAGGGGGTACCCTGACACATCACAAAGACCACTACCATTACCAGGATGGGGGAAGAGAAATCTCACAACCGATCCAAGAAACGTAAAAGGAAATTAAAGGAGGTGATTGTTGTGTCAGACTGACAACTGTAATATCCTGGATAAACCTTATGGAATTAAACTAAACTTTATTGAATAAGACTTAATACCTTTTGGAGTCCATTAAAAATTAAAATGTATGGACCTTCTCTAGTAGGAGGAAGATGCTAATGTATTTCCTTCATTATCAGCCCTTTGAAGCTACTCCCTTGCAGGGCCGAATTTCCAGTTAGGCACAGTAGGCATGTAGCTAGGGGCACTGACGTTCTAGGGGAGCCTTACCTCTCTAAAACTGTGTGTAACAGAAACGTCAGCTGTAGGCAGGGGGCGCTGAAGATGCTGTGCCTAGGGGTGCGTAAGGTATAAATCCAGCCCTGACTCCCCTGGGAGAAGTATGCATATACTAATTCAAATTTGATTTTCCATGGATGAAACAGACAAAGTGTTTCTAGATAAATATCCTGTTTATAAACTGGCTCACAGCCTTCTTCCTGATTCAGCGAAAGGACAGGATCTCTAGTCCGTGAAGGGCCCCAATCCTCAGAGGAGCGGAAGGACTTGGCCTACTGAGGCCCTACATGATCGTGTGCTCTTTGAGCTGAAGCTGTGACTAACCTGATCACAAAAGAAATCCTTTTGATGGGGTTTGGAAGGTCTACTCCAGCCAGAGCCCATGTTAGTGTTGGCGTGGTCTGTGGTAAGCCTATTAGCATGCATGTAAGTTCTTGTATGGTTTTTAATGTTTTCTCTATAGTACTTTTAATTTAAGAAAAAAAAATAAGCTTGCATAGAACTTTGTGGTAACTTATAACTACTGACAAACACTCTGTAATCAGTCTCTGAAGAAGAAGCAAACAGGCGTGCTTGGGCAGCCTGCCTCTGCTGGCAACAACACAGCGAAAGGCAGGGAACTGTGCAGCCTGGAAATACTCTGGTCAGAAGAGAGAGAGACGCAGGTTTCCATCCAAGACAGCCAATGGCTGGGAAGCTGGAAGCCTGAGCAGTGGGTGCCCTTGCTGGACCAGTGAGGGGTAATACAGGTGCAGTTGCCCTGAACTGAGACAACTGTTGCTAGCCTTTAGGTGCCTCCTTGCACACTGAGGCACAATTGTAGGACTAGCTCTTGGGCTATTCACATCAATATGGACTTGCAGGATCAGGCCCATAAACAATACAGTCCATGAACACTTCTTAATTAAAGTGACAGATTATTTCTACTCTATTTTATTTTTAATCCACATGATTATATAGGGCTTGATCCAAGGTCTAACGAAGTCAGTGGAACCCAATGTGTTCAATGAGCGTTGGATCAGGCCCTTAGAGAATGACAGCATCACTTACCTCCTTCCATTCATTGACACAGAATATTCTGTATGAATCATTGCCATACTTTCCAATCCCATGCAGCTCAATAGGATACCTCCATTGCTTGGTCAGATACTCATCTAGAGAATATAACCCCATACTAACATGTAGAGAAACATGCCAGAGAAAATATTTCAAGAAAATATTGGTACTCACTGCAGAACTGGAAAAATCCTGATTTTTACATTAAAACATCCAAATCCCCAGTTTAAAGTCTTTTAAATGCTACAATTTTAACTAAATATATTACATTAGTAACAGGTGAAAAAGGAATTATTTCTAAGCAAATCTCACTGTGGAAGACAGGTTTAAATGACTACAGAGCAAAATCTACACAGTAATGTTTTTATTTTAAACATTAAAATACAGAAAATACTGTAGTATCTCATTGCAAAACATATCAACCTTGTTGATACTAATGAGGTTTTTAATTCTGATAGTCATCTCAAACCAAGGGCCTGCTCCTCCATTACACAGGTTGTTCTATCTTTGGACAACTGAAGGAAAATCACAGAGCTGGGGTTTATAATGCCACTTTCTTACTGACATCAGTTTAGATCGTTCTACAGACATTCAAAAGAAGCTACCTGAAAATTTGATAATGGTCTTCGCTCTGAGTTCATAGAGGCCAAGAGGTTTAAGTAACTCTGACATTTCTTTCCAGTCTGCGGTTCTTGCTACCTCAGGGGAAGGATATTTCTCCAGAAACTCCCAGAGCACAGGTATTGCCATCTTACCTAGGCAGAGATAATATGTTGTGAACAGAAAGGCTGTACAATGACTTCCCCTGTGTGACTATCCGAAGTGTGCATTCTGAATGTTGTTGATGAGGAAGATGCAAATTATTTAAACTTGTTTATACTAATATATCTTAGATAGTATTAGTTTATTTAATCCTTTCAATATTGTAATGAAAAACTTAGTAGCTAAGGCCCTGATCTTTCAACAACAACCATCCCTAACAGCCACATCAGATCCAAATTCAGCATTTACATAAGCCGATGCAATTCACAGACCATGAAACTGGTATGTAGCGGTTAAGCTTCATATCATATCGTATATCTATTTACCTGAGGTCTTATTGAGAAATATGGTTGCAATGAGGAGCTTCCACGGATCATGGAAGAGCGTTTCTTGGACCAAATTAAATGGAGACCGAGGAGGAGTCCATTTCCTGAAGGCCTTCCTTCTTGGTGGGCTTGGAGCTACACACACAAAGATAATATGGGAAACTTTACTGAGCAGTAAAAGATTGATTTCTCCCTCCGCCAGTCTTTTAAGAGACATTGGAGCAGACTCACCCCCAGGCTCCCACTCGCGCATGGAGGGAGGGTAGAGAGTTTATCACTCGTGTTATGACACTGCAGGGGCCAGTGGGGCCCTGGTACAAGCTAGGCTAGCCCCGTGAGCTGCCCTAATTTGCTCCTGTATTTCTATGGGTGCAGAATTGCCAGGACAAAAGGTCTGCCCAAGCCATCCTCACCCTCGTTCCATCCCCAGAATGCCTCCTGCACCCAGGGTCACTCTGGAGATAGTACAGAACTAGCCTGACATCTGGATGTAGAGGTTCCCAGTAACTGGGGCTGTTCTCTGGAGAGAAGGGGCCTTACAGCTACCATAAATTCCCACTGCATCAACTACGTACAGAGCAGGCAGCAGATGTGTGGGCTTCACCGCTGATACAGAATAACAGCCTTAATGGGTAAAAAGGTAGCTCATTCTCAGAGCCCATTCAATCTGCAGCTTCTCTGCTGAAATAGTCACCAAGAATGCCAGTTAATGCAAAATGTGATGGTGGTCTGTGCAATATGGACACCTGTCTGGTAGGTTTTAAAGTGAGACAACAAAAATCCTCTCACGTAGGCCACAATGCAGCCATCAGGTGGTGGTACCTCTCAGATTAGTAATGATCAGGTATGGATTTGAGCTACTGATATAAAAGTGGAAGGCTCCATACCCCATTACTAATCTCTTGAGCCTTTCAATCCCCCCAAAACACAGCTTTCTTTCCCATAGAGAATACTATACCTTCTTTACTGTATTTACTAGAAAAATATGGACTGGTTTTCCTTCTCTCTACTTGTGTTCTTGGGACATAGTCTTCTAAAAAGAAAAAAAAAATACCTGTATGTAAATGAGAATTAGTTCCACTCAGATATCTATCAATATTTCAGCATCTGTTTAAAAACAAAAATCTTCCAATGACAAGCCCTTGAGAAAAGTAGTCATATCTCAGTGAGTCAATGGATACTGCACAGGTATAATTGAGGGCAGAATCAATGAACTATTATACTAACCTCAGAATGAAGTTAAACAAGGTTAGTTGCATATCTTGAATCAAAACCTGGCCACTTTTGCAGTAACTTAAGAAGTTAATTGACATATGGAGAGTAGTGATCATTGCTACATTAAATCAGAGAAAGTGATGGTGTGATTTCTAATTGTGAATAAATCCACTTCTTTGGCTTGAACTGGTTGGTTCATAGCACTTAGCTACTATAATATCTGATGCTCTGTATGTAAATATGATAAACAGATTAGACAGACTTCAAGCAAGGAGATTTAGAAAGTTCTAACCCGGGGTAGGCAACCTATGGGATGCGTGCCGAAGGAGGCACACAAGCTGATTTTCAGTGGCACTCACACTGCCCGGGTCCTGGCCACCAGTCTGGGGGACTCTGCATTTTAATTTAATTTTAAATGAAGCTTCTTAAATATTTTAAAAACCTTATTTACTTTACATACAACAATAGTTTAGTTATATATTATAGACTTATAGAAAGAGACCTTCTAAAAATTTTAAAATGTATGACTGGCACGCGAAACCTTAAATTAGAGTGAATAAATGAAGACTCGGCACATCGCTTCTGAAAGGTTGCCGACCCCTGTTCTAACCATACCCAGTCATGGAGTAGGCAGGCCTGAAACACTCCTTTTTTGTAATTAGTTTGGAAGTATCCCTGATGGAATTTTAGAAGAGTGCTCTGCTCTGAAATGTATATACCTTGCAGAATTTTCACTGATGTAAAGCTTGTCTTGTCACACGGCTGTGAAATGCTAATGTCTGTTTCAGTGCCAGGTTTGAAATCCTGGTTACCCGAATGCACCCAATCCTTCTCTTTCGCAAACACACCCGATCCTTCTCTTTCTGCAATGTTCTTGTCAGATTTCGTAGCAGCTGCATCACCAGAACTCTTCTCTGCATATCCTAATAGTTCCATGGTTCTTGACTCTGTTTCTGAGAGAGCAGTTACTGGTCCAAGATGCATCTCTGATTGTGATCCTGAAGTCATTATTTCATCCTCTGAAAGTGTGTTTGCTTTTCCAGTATCTGTGGGGTTTAATTTCTGATTGTCTATTCTGCCTCTATCAGAAACACAAACATTTTTCTTTTGCCGGATTTTTTTGATTTGGCTGCCCTCAGCCTCTTGATTATTACATGATGCTTTTCTCTGCCTTTTATTTTGGCTGTGATCTGGATTCCTCTTTTCTGAGCCTTTTCTAGCTTTCTTAATTTGAGCCCTTCTTCCAACTGCTCCTTTTTCTTTGGCCTTTTTGCAATAGTCCTTTGGCTTAATGTCTTTAATGACCAAGTCCCCCCTGCCTTGCAGATGGATGGAAATGTTTTCTAGCTGTTCATTACTGGTCTGCAACTCCAAAACTTTAAGTTCTTCTTTACTACTTTGCACACTAAGATCTTGTGCTTTACTGTTACATTCTTTATTCTGTAATCTTGGTCCCACAGCTTCTGCACCGAATCCTTTGGCTCTTGATCGAGTTTTGCTCTGAACAGGAGCAGTAAAGTCAAAATCTTCTGGTTTAAGAACAGTCTCTCCATTTTTACTAAAATACGCCCCAAGTGCACGTTTGGATCTTAACTTTGCTCCTTGAGGACTATGAAATGAAAGAAAGTTAAATGATCAGTGGTTATAGTTTTCATTCCTTGCTCTTAAAACAAAACAAACAAAACTGCACCTCACATTTCTGGGGGGGGAAATCAGCCAAAAATGTTACTTGCATTTTCCAAAAAATAATCTAGCTCAATATTTTTTTTAAAAAAGGCTGAATAAATACCTTTTAGACAAGCCTTCTATTAATATTTGATCAAAAATGTTCATACAAAGAACTAATTTGCAAGTAATTATACTTTCATTTAAGTATATTAAAGTATTTTTCAGCCTCATGCTACCCTCATGAGCCATGTAAATATTTTTATTTACAGATTTCCATATTATTAGTATGAAGTACCAAGAAGTTAAAAGACTTGCCCTAAGTCAGATTCAAAGGCTCCTGAAATCAACAGGAGTCTATGGACGTGGAGTGGGTTTTGGATCAGTCCCAGACTAAATCTGTGTGAGGACTGGAACAGAACAAGGACACTTGACTCCTAAACTCTGTAATACTTACTCTCCACTAAGCAACCAGTAAAAGAAGTCTATGTGACATACACTGCTTTTACTTACTATACAGATTTAATTTCAAGAGTTGCATCAAATATTACCTGATGAAATAAACATCATATTTCCCTGCAGTTTTGCCTGACTGTCGTTGCTTTGTGATCTTCTCCCATCCATCTGGAATGTTTTTGAGACATCTAGAAGCCACTTCTGACACAGCAGCTACATCTTCTTCGCACTGGAGTGTGTTTTCTGCTATGGTCTCAGTACCTTCAATCTGTAGACCAAAATATTCTCTTGTCTCTGTCACTAATTCTTTCCCCTCTTCTTTTGTTTTCTTTCCAATTTGCATGTCACTTTTGTCACTGAAAGTAAATGTAAAATAAAAAAAATGATATGAATAGTTCCAGACAGATCTATTTCTAACTACAATATTTCAAGACCTGCAGAGATTTTGGGGAAAAAAATTAACTGAAAATATGAAGGTATTAGCTGGCTTGTTGCAAATATTTGTGCACTGTTATGTGTGAGACTTTGCCTCTTGTTCATTGGGACAGTAGATGCTGGGAGAGCTATGGAAACAGCACGATCAGCCTCTCTCCCATGTGGAACAAAAATATTTGCAATCTATACTATGTTTACATATTGGACTTCAAGTTAACATGAGGAGTGCATTGTCTTGTATTTCAGCAATAACCATACAGAGGATCATAGTCTGGAATACAAATGTGTGACTTTGCATTGTATATAACAGGGATTGGCAGCCTTTGGCACGCGGCCCATCAGGGAAAGCCGCTGGTGGGCCGGGATGGTTTGTTTATCTGGAGCGTCCGCAGGTTTGGCCAATCGCAGCTCCCACTGGCCGCAGTTCGCTGTTCCTGGCCGATGGGGGCTGCTGGAAGTGGCGGCCAGCACATCCCTTGGCCCATGCCACTTCCCACCACAGGGGGGAAGGATAGCTCAGTGGTTTGAGCATTGGCCTGCTAAACCCAGGGTTGTGAGTTCAATCCTTGAGGGGGCCACTTGGGGATCTGGGGCAAAATTAGTACTTGGTCCTGCTAGTGAAGGCAGGGGGCTGGACTCGATGACCTTTCAAGGTCCCTTCCAGTTCTACGAGATGGGTGGGATATCTCCATTAATTATTTATTATAACAAACTGTCCTGACCTGTCAGAGGCTTTCCCTGACAGGCTGAGTGCCAAAGGTTGCCGATCCCTGGTATATAATCTTGTGCCATAAACAAACCACAGTAGGATGTTAGCCTTTAAAAGTAAGCTTCCAAGTGCATTTTTCATATTCTTTATTTCTTTGAAACATAAATGGTCATCTTAATTAGAGCCCACATAAGTAACATACGTATTACTGGCACTGCCAGTTGGCAGGTTTTGAACTGCCCTGGCTGATGTCTGTACTGTACCGCCTTGCCAGTTTAATGTTCATATGTCTGGGGCCACTTAAGTGTTATGATTGCTAAATCAGTGCAACATATCAGAAAATGACTCCACAGCAGTACATCTCAGAACCTTATACCTGTTCTAATCCTATCCCAGGGCCCTCAGCCAGCTGAAACCCAGCCCAGTGCTCATCAGTGGCAGCAGGGATATAACTCCGATCCTCCTGTTCCAGGTCCCACCATTCAAGCTAAATGAGAATCTCCCGGAGTGCAGCACCACAGAGCGTATGATACATAGAAAGAAGAACAGGAGTACTTGTGGCACCTTAGAGACTAACAAATTTATTAGAGCATAAGCTTTCGTGGACTACAGCCCACTTCTTCGGATGCATATAGAATGGAACATATAATGAGGAGATATATATACACACATACAGAGAGCATAAACAGGTGGGAGTTGTCTTACCAACTCTGAGAGGCCAATTAATTAAGAGAAAAAAAACTTTTGAAGTGATAATCAAGCTAGCCGAGTACAGACAGTGTGATAAGAAGTGTGAGAGTAATTACAAGGGGAGATAGAGTCAACGTTTGTAATGGCTCAGCCATTCCCAGTCCTTATTCAAACCGGAGTTGATTGTGTCTAGTTTGCATATCAATTCTAGCTCTGCAGTCTCTCTTTGGAGTCTGTTTTTGAAGTTTTTCTGTTGTAATATAGCCACCCGCAGGTCTGTCACTGAATGACCAGACAGGTTAAAGTGTTCTCCCACTGGTTTTTGAGTATTTTGATTCCTGATGTCAGATTTGTGTCCATTAATTCTTTTGCGTAGAGACTGTCCGGTTTGGCCAATGTACATGGCAGAGGGGCATTGCTGGCACATGATGGCATATATCACATTGGTAGATGTGCAGGTGAACGAGCCCCTGATGGTATGGCTGATGTGATTAGGTCCTATGATGATGTCACTTGAATAGATATGTGGACAGAGTTGGCATCGGGGTTTGTTACAAGGATAGGTTCCTGGGTTAGTGGTTTTGTTCAGTGATGTGTGGTTGCTGGTGAGTATTTGCTTTAGGTTGGGGGGTTGTCTGTAAGCGAGGACAGTCCAGCAACCACACATCACTGAACAAAACCACTAACCCAGGAACCTATCCTTGTAACAAACCCCAAACCTGCTCTAATAAATTTGTTAGTCTCTAAGGTGCCACAAGTACTCCTGTTCTTCTTTTTGCAGATACAGACTAACACGGCTGTTACTCTGAAACTTATGATACATAGCTGAGCAGTTCCAGTCCCAGCTCTCAAGTGGCGCTCTCTAGGTAGTGACTTTGTGGCCAGCACCCAAAAGACAAGCTGGCAAGGAACTAAACAGGGCCCAGAGCGACCCACATACCTACGCAGAACTGGGTTTCACATACCGCACTATGCCCAGTGACGTCATCAGAACGTGACATCATCACGCATTGTGACATCACCGCACCCTGTCATGTGACGTCATCACATTGTGGCATCACCGCACTCTGCTACAGGACCCCACGTTATGGAGGCGGACCACTCTGAGGGAACAGACCGCGGCCTAGCCCTTCTGAAAGGTCTCTTGACCTCCTGTTGCTATAGTAACTTTACCTGCCCTCTTCTTGCCCCCGTACTTCCGGAGCCGCCATACTGAAGCGCCTCCCATGTCACGTGAGGGTGTACGCCATTCCTGCCCGCACTGCGCATGCGCTTACGCATACCTAGCACACACCCACAGAGCTTCTCGCCAATATACGATCCCGCCAAGGGCGCGCAGAGGTTCTCCCGCAAGAACAGCCCGACACAGAACAGTCCGCCTCTTGCGCATGCGTATTCCAAACACAGTCCCGCCGAGAGCTTCACGCTTGCGCAGTACTTTCCCCCTTGCGCAAGCGCAGTGCCCATGGGCGCGTTTATGGCGCATGCGCAATCCTGATTCAACGTTTGAGTTTCTATCCTTTCCCTTTCCGCCTCCTCGCGTCGTACCGGTTGATTCCAAGCAAAGGGCTTTGGGGTTAGTGCGCATGCGCGTTGCCTGGGGCGGTTGGGGGCGCTTTAATCTTGTGTAAATAAACAAACTGCAGCCAGGGAAGGGGGAAAGTCAGGGCAGCGCTAGCGGTGCCGCGAGACAGGAGAGGGGGCTGAGAGAGGCAGGCAGGCAGGAACACGGGCACACGCAGGCGGGGCGGGGCAAAGCAGGGCAGGCGGTGAGGGGAAGAAGCGGTAGTGGGGGGTAGATGGGACAGGGCAGGCGGTGAGGGGGGGGGGTTAGGGGCAGGGCAGGCAGTGGGGGAGGAGGTGCTGGGGGAGAGGGTGGTGGGGAAGGGGGCAGGGCAGGCGGTGAGGGAGGGGGTGCAGGGCAGGCGTGAGGAAGAAGGTGGTGGGGAAGGGGGCAGGGCAGGCGGTGAGGGAGGAGGTGCTGGGGAAGGGAGCAGGGCAGGTGTGAGGGAGGGGGTGCTGGGGAGAGGAGGGAGGGGGTGCTGGGGAGAGGAGGTAGGGCAGGCGGGGTGGGAGGGAGTGTTAGTAGGAGAGGGAGGGATGAGGGCCGCACTGACCTGGAGGGATAAGGCCGAGCAATGGTAAGAGGCTGAGTATGGTTTATGTTGCTATTTTCACAGCATCCCAAAGCACATTGAGCACTTTATGGGGCACATGGAAAGATGTGGTCCCAGCCTTGGGGAGCTCATGGCCTAGTAAGGAATGTGAGGGGGGGATGGCAGGGACCCATCTTTTGATTTGCCCCAGGGGAGGGTTTGGGATGAGGGTCACTGTAGTATGGGCATGCTGATAATCTGATCGGGCATGTTGCATCTTTGTCAGTCCATTTTTATTTAATAGAAAATTTCTTATCAATTTAAAGCCTCACAATCTGTATGAACCGGTAAGGTCTCCTGGGTTCTTATTGGGGTCAGGAGAGCAGCAGCCTGTGGTTTATAACCATGGTTATTAATGTCAATGGGAGAAACATCAAATATGAGTCCAGTGGGGATGGTTTAATAAAGTAAACATTAAATATGGAATATACAGAGTTCCCAGAATCCTGAGTTGGGGGTTCCCGAGGGGTGGAAAGATGCAACTTCAGCCCTTCATTTAAGGAAAATAGATACATTGAATTTCAGGTAGTTTACTCTGTGGGTGATTTTCCAAACTATGGTTCTCTTTGCTCTTTGTGCATGTTAAAGATCACTCCACATTTTTTTTCTAAGAATACACCTCTACCTCGATATAACGCTGTCCTTGGGAGCCAAAAAATCTTACTGCATTATAGGTGAAACCGTGTTATATCGAACTTGCTTTGATCCGCTGGAGTGCGCAGCCCCACCCCCCTGGAGCACTGCTTTACCGCGTTATATCAGAATTCGTGTTCTATTGAGTCACGTTATATTGGGGTAGAGGTGTACTTCCGGTGTGCTTGGCCAGACTTCACCCTTTACCCTCCCTGTGGAGGGTAAGCTAAACGAATGAGTGGTTAATTTCTCCAGTGTTATATATTCAAGTGGTAGGAAGTGCTTTGGGAGAAAATGCCCTCCCACTCCCAGCCAATACTAATTAATGTATATTGGCAGCTTTTTAATGTTCTGTATCATTGTGTTCTACTGAACTGTGCTATGGTAGGATTGTCCTCCTGGAAACCAACTGTATATCTCAGGAAAACTTTACTGAGGAATGAATACAGACCATTTATTTTGCCTCTCCAGCCCCTACCCCTCCCAACACCAAGTGACAGCAAGATTAAATATGGTGCCACCTTTCTATTTTGATTTTCTTCATGTCATTGAACAAGATCTGTTTTTATTATCCATATAACCATCAAAATGTATACTGTAGCTTGTATATAGTTGGTTCTCATAAACTATAGGTAATGTCAATAATAATGGTTGAATAATGCAGGATTTTCCCTATTTTTTAAAATTTTCATCCACCCATGGCCCTGATCTTGCAACTGCATATGCATGGTCACAAGGATCTGTCTACAAGGATGCAGTTGCAGGTTAGTGACCTGGTCCTGCAGCTGGATCTGTGTAAGCATACTTCTGTGCCTGGACAAAGCCAATTGCAGGATGGTGGTCTGTTTGCAGAACTTCTTATTACATGTGGGGAAAGCATCATAAAGCTATTTGGCTTCTGGAATTTTCCCCAAAGTTAGATATGTTCTGAGGTGTGTAATAAATTCTATTAAATTAAATCTTGACTCCTTTTTTTATGGCATTTAAACAATGTTGGAAATAGAAAGTATGTTTTCTGGGTATTTCTTGTAATATTTAGTGTTCTGTCCTTAATTTTCCCTTTTTGTTTCATTGTCCAGTATATATGATCTTGCTTTTAAACCTGATGGAACTCAGCTGATAATTGCAGCAGGAAACAGATTGCTGGTAGGAGATTGTTTACTCCTCTCCACACCATACCATCTGAATCTAATCATAATAATATATATATTTTAAAAGACCCCAAAATATAGCTATGGAACATTATATAAACTATAGCAATATTTTTGGGGTCTTTTAAAATTTCTTACTACTCTCCCTAACGGGGACTCTTTCATGTGACCTTTTCTTCAGTTTAAAAAGATGTGGTAGAAAGAACAAGTGATAGTTTTTGATATAGGGAGGGAGTGGGATTTTTTGAAACAGGCAGGCCAAGTGGGTGTCTGAAAACAGCATATGAATTGAATGACTTTCATATAAAATGATTGAGTAACCTCTATTGTCCTTACATGTAATGCCTGCTTCTCCATGCACAGAAAGAAGCAAGTATGTTCTAGTATTTTAAAAGGATGCCATCAATTTAAACTAGTCATTTTTAAAAGACAAGTTAAAAGTAGTTTCAGGTACTACACCTGTTTCAAAATCTCCCTGCCAAATTTTGTCATATAATTGTATTTTCCTTTCCTTTTTTTTTTTTTTTAATTGTCTCCTTTTGCTGTGTGGACTTAAATAGGGGAAACTAACTAACTATCCATGAGAAATAGGGACATTGACAATATACAAAGTATTGTCAAATAAGCAAAGTATACAAACAATTATTTTGCTTCATATCTTGTTTAGTTCTAATTATTCTAGTCCCTGTGGAGCTTGTTGAAGGATTGTGGTCTTTACATTTTCCTTTTATTGATACAGGTGTATGATACATCTGATGGAACCTTAATTCAGCCCTTGAAAGGGCACAAGGACACAGTGTACTGTGTGGCTTATGCTAAAGATGGTAGGTGACACCTTTGGGTTTCTTAGCTTCCTTGTTTGTGTTAGTTTGTAGAAAGCATGGTAATTGGCCTCATCCCTTTCTTGTTGTAAATTTAAAATTAGGAATGTTAAGGTAGTTTTAATAATAATACTTTGCATTTAAACACTGCCTTTTATCTCAGGTCTCAAAGCACTTTACAAATATCAGCTGCAGAAGAAAGTGCTGTTCTCTGGATATTACAAACATAGGCCCCAATCCTGCAGTTGATGATACGAATAGAGACCTATGCATCCCATGAACTTTAGTGGGGCTCTGTGTGAAAGCAGAGGTCTACCTGATAGCATTCCATTGAAGTCAGTAGTACTTTGTGTGGGTGCAGAAGTGCAACCATATGGAGTCAGTAGCAGGACTGGATCCATACTTACTTGATCCTGTAGAGCTCAGACATCTACAAAGTACTTCCTGTTTTCTATTTTGCTAAGATGAGTGTTTTTGGAGTAAATGTGATAATTAAATGTGTGGGTGTTTTGTTTTAAAATATTATTATTAATCCCTAGGCAAGCGTTTTGCATCTGGCTCTGCTGACAAAAGTGTAATCATTTGGACTTCAAAGTTAGAAGGCATTCTGAAATACACGTAAGTGAACCCATTCACTTGACTGCTTCCTTTAAATATATACTTTGGTTATGGACTTCTGCTGTTAATATAAGTGAGTGATGCTAGGAGAGTTGAAGGAATGTGAACTAAGGTCAGAGAAGAAACTAGTAGAGAGAGGAGAAATGATGGAGGAGAGCGGTCAAGATATAAAAAGATATTTGAGAGGGTTAGGAAAGCAGTTAAGAGAATGAGGGGGTAGTGGGAGGGCTAGATAAAGCACTGGTGTTACTCTTGTGAAGACATTGCAGGGCTGAAGGAGCACCAGAGAGCCTCTCTCACTGTGTTAAGAAGCTGCAGAAGTTCAAGAAGAACAGAGGAGTGTCAGGAGAGTTTTGGGAGTTATATTCTGCCTTTGTTTCAACAGGAGTTATGTGTACTGTATGTCCAAGACATGAGCCTGGTCTTGTAAAATAAGCCAAATTAGAATAGTTGTAGTTTGAAGCCCAATCCAAAGGTGGTTGCTAGTATTTGCCTCCACCAAAAAGTTCCGTCTTTTTCTGCCCTGCTTTATTTGTGTGCATACGGAATTCTGTTGGTATTTTTCATTGGATTAATACCAGTCTTCCACAAGTCATTAAGAAATATAGATATGTAATTGCTAGTATCTTACATCTTCAAATCCTAATTCTGCTTTTTGATAAGTTTGCATGATTCTTGTTGAAGTTATTGAGAGAGATTCACACATACATATTATGGAAAAGTTTGGTTAATAACATTTATTTCTTTCACAATGCTTCCCAAACCAATATCCGCCTATGCCCTCATACCAATGCAGCCAGTTCTTGCAATCTGATGAAGCCTCTATTTAGAGACTACGTAATTTAAAAATGTTTATTTTTAACTTAGTTTAATTACATGTTAATTTGAAATAGTGTAACTTGATCTGTTTTTATGCAATATTTGTCCTCTAAGCTTAGCTTTAAGATATCTTGTTATAAAAGATAGAAAATGTGGCATTTAAAACAAAAGATTTGTTTGAAATGTGATGATTACTTTGTTCTAGGCATAATGATTCTATACAGTGTGTTTCATACAATCCTGTTACTCACCAACTGGCATCCTGCTCCTCCAGTGATTTTGGTATGTCTTCTTCCTCTGATGTTTTTCATTGAGCTAGTAAACATTATTAAAATCAGAGAATTAAACATTACTAAGCCAGTAATGTATAGGTACAGTTTCTCCACTATGGAGTATACAGATGAAAATTTAGAAAATACTTTGTTTAGCATAATTTAATATTTTACTTTTAAAATCACTGCCCCCTCAGTTGGAAAAGGGTTATGTACTCCAGCTCCTTAAAGTGTGTTATCTTATGGTGATATGGTTTTTCAAGTGTACTGTTGTTTTTTTTTTTTGCCCCACTTTAAGAAATATTTCATTATAGTTCTTATATTTAGATATTTACTCCCCACTCCTTCCATATATGAATAAACAGCACCTATTCAAAACATTGACCCTTCCCAACACTGAGTAAAATCCTGGCCCCTTTAAAATCAACCACCTTTTTTTTTCTAATCTAAATGCTGCTTGTAATGAAGAAGAACTTAGTCGGTTTTTGTTTTTTAAGGCTTGTGGTCTCCTGAGCAGAAGTCAGTCTCCAAACATAAATCAAGCAGTAAAATCACCTGCTGTAGGTAAGTTTTAAGGACTAGACGTGTCATTCAGATTGGGTTTTTTCCTTTATGAATAAAAATATGACAATAAAGAGAAAAGTATATGTAATTAAATGTATGCAGAAGCCATGATTATGGGCATGAACAGGGCCCCGGGGTGTTTCCTGGGCACGTCCAGCCCTTGGATTGTGTCAGGGTTGGGCGTAGCCTCACCGCCGAGTTCGTGTCCTGGGGGTCGGAGGTGCGGCAGGGTGATCTCCCACCTCCGTGCAGCCAGTTGCCTGTGCTCCCCACTTCCATGCTGGGGCTTCCACAATTATTTATTGACAAAATTTTGCAGAATTTTAAAATATTGTGTGCAGAATTTATATTTTTTTGGCACAGACTTTAATTTTTTGGCACATAATTCCCTCAGGAGTAATATTATAGAGCACTGTAAAGCATGAAAATTTATAAATATACAATCTCCTCCAAAAGCTTGCAGTCTCAGACAAGAGCATGCACTACAGCTGCAGTTCTCAAACTTTAGCAACCCGAGGACCCCCATTTTGATTTAAAATTTTCCGGGGATCCTAGGACCCCCTGCTCAGCCCTTGCCTGGCCCACTTCTCTGAGGCCCTGCCCCTTATCCGAGGCCCTGCCCCCTGATCATTCCATCCCCACTCCCTCCGTTGCTTGCTCTTCCCCACCCTCACTCACTTTCACCCGGCTGGGGCAGGGAGTTAGGGTGCAAGAGGGGGAGCAGGCTCTTGAAGGGAGTTTGGGTGCGGGGTGCAGGTTCTGGGCTTGGGCAGGGGGTTGGGGTGCAGGAGGGGGTGAGGTGTACAGGCTCTGGCCGGGTGGCGGTTAACTCTGGCGGCTCCCGAAAGTGCACATCCCTCTGGCAGCGGCTCCTAGGCGGGGGTGGGCAGAGGGTCTCCACACGCAGCCCCTGCCTGTAGGCTCTGCCCCTGCAGCTCCCATTGGCCACAGTTCCCGACCAATGGGAGCTGTGGAGTCGGCGCTTGGGCCAGGGCCAGCACATGGAGACTCCCTGCTCCTACCGCTAGGGGGCGCAGGGATGTGCTGGCTGCTTCCGGGAGCGGCAAGGAGGCTGCCTTAGCCCTGCTGCGCTGCCAGAGTTTTAGCATGCAGGAGGCGTTGGGAGGGAAGGGGAAGAGTTGATCAGCAGGGTCCACAGACCCGTTTGAGAAATGCTGCACTATAGTTCAGGTAAGGGAAGGTGAGGAGAAAGAGATAGGAAGGATTGATGATAATGTGTTTTTAAGGAAGCATTTGAAAGGGTAGAAGGGAGGCAATTGGCAAACAGGTAAACTGTTCTACATGCAGAGGCAGCAGCATTGACAGTTTTAAGGAAGTGATGTATTTGATCCCGGGGGGGCAAAAGGATATACTCAACTGGTAAAGTCAGGGGAAATAATAAAATAATACCTAGCACTTGTGTAGTGCTTTTCATCAATAGCTCTCAAAGTACTTTACAAAGGAGGTATCATTATTTCAATTTTACTGATGGGGAAACTGAGACACAGAGCAGTGAAGTGACTTGCTTAAGGTCATGTAGCAGCCCAGTAGTGGAGCTGGGAGTAGAACACAGGTCTCCTGAGTTCCAGTCCAGTGCTCTGTATGCTAAACATCACTATTGTCTCTTCTATGTGATCACTATTCTGAATGAAGATTATACAGTGTGTTATGTGGACACACAATCTTCACAAATAATGTAGATGTGATTTTCCATCATGTGTTAGCAGGTGATATCTTTTTTGTTCTCTTTATTCTTGCACTTATTTTTCACTTAGGTATAACAAAGAGTTTCTCCCTAGGTTGCATGTTCCTGCTATAAATATGAATGTGACTGTACATTGCTGCAGGGTAAATGGCTAAATTCCAGTACTCTTTCTCCTTACTTAGAGACACATTATAAACTATCATCTGCTGATTCAGTACACTGTACTTTTAGTAGT
Source organism: Trachemys scripta elegans (assembly GCF_013100865.1). Classification (NCBI taxonomy): domain Eukaryota; kingdom Metazoa; phylum Chordata; order Testudines; family Emydidae; genus Trachemys; species Trachemys scripta. The sequence goes on from NC_048304.1 coordinate 18,551,877, forward strand.
TTCCTTGTGTCGTGCTGCTTTTTCATTTTGTTATCAGCTGGACAAATGATGGCCAATACCTTGCTTTGGGGATGTTCAATGGCATTGTCAGCATAAGGAATAAAAATGGTGAAGAGAAAGTCAAAATAGAACATCCTGGCAGCTCTTTATCTCCAGTATGGTCAATTTGCTGGAATCCATCAAGGTAAACCTCTTACGTCCATCCCTTTTGTGCTGAATAGATAATCCTTGTTTTATTGATTCCTGACACCACAGCATGGCCAGGCCATTATCCTTCTTCCTTAAGTGGGTTTCTTCTGCACTTTACTTAGGGCTGGTCTACACTATGGGGTGGGATCAATCTAAGTTACGCAACTTCAGCTACGTGATTAACATACCTGAAGTCGACGTACTTAGATCTAATTACCGCAGGGTGTCAATGGGAGATGCTCTCCCGTCGATTCCCCTTGCGCTTCTCGTTGAGGTGGCGTACCAAAGTCGACACTAGTGGTAGATCTATTGCATCTATACTAGACACGATAAATTGATGCCCACTGGATCGATCGCTGGCCATCGATCCGGCCGGTAGTGTAAACAAGCCCTCAGAGTCCTCAGGCTCTTCACTGGTGAGCACCTTTTCACATCTGTAAAAATCTGGAATTACTCCATAGAAGAAAATGGAGTTACTCTGGATTTAGACTGGTGTAAATGAGATGAGGATTAGGCCTGTTTTTTCTCCCAATCCTACTCTTCCTTCACTTTGCCTTTGCTATAGGAGTCCCTCAACGACACATCAAAATTCACATATGTTACTTCGGCTTAAAGAAAGTTTTGCCCCATCTCTTGAGGCTTATATCCCTCTGTGACTGACCCAAGAGGGCTTTCACAAACTTCGTTGGTGCAGATTTTTCTCTCTTTCCACCTTTGGTTTTCTCACTGCTATATACAGTCCAAAATGGAGTGCATTTTGACTAAGGGATGGATAATTGGCAACTTGAGTTTTAAGATCAAGTGCCCCATCTCTCTGAGATTTGTATCTGGGATAAACTGAGATTCCTTTGGGACAAGCTACACCTCTTTCTAGACATCAGCTGCCTCCTACTAGGCTGTCTGTTTTTTTAATTATAGAGTTGCACTGTTTTGATCACACTAATTCAGATGCTGGAACACACTAATGGTGGGTGCATCTCTTTAGTGGCTATATGTAGCAATTGTACTTCATGGTCTTTTTTGATAAATGGAAAAACTGGGTGCAAAATCAGCTTGGATGCCAGGAAAGGTGGTGTGGTTTTTCATTTGTGTATTTTTATGCAGTGAAGTTTATCTTAGAATAATAGATTTTGAAATGATAGTTTCACTGTAGTTATAGGGAATGTGAATGAACAATTAATATTGCAGTAGGTGGGAGAATTTCTGGAATCATAGAGCAAGTGAGGAAGAGGAGGAGTCAGTCCACAACTATTTAGAGGAAATACCAGTTTTGAAGTCCAGCACGTGCAGTAGTCAGGGTAGTGAGACAGAAGAAGAAGAACATGAGGAAGAGGAGAGCCCTAGGGACACCAGCTCGTGAGTGAAATTTCAAGGGAATAAAATTTACTGTTCTACAGACAACGTAGACATCTACATTTATGTCCCAATTTATATATGTAATTATTTATTTCTCCTCTCTGTCTTCTACCAATGAACTTCAGCCCTTACCTGAAGGAAACACTTCTAGGAATGAGAAGATATCTCAGTCTCTCGAGCCCAGAGATGCTGATGAGACTGCCAATTGCAACAGTAGTAATACTGAGCAGGAGCTTTTATGAGACTGATTTTTTTTTTCCCCGAGTGTCAGGCTTGTGCAGCAATATCTCAGATCGTTGAACGCATTTTATAGATTATAAAAACTCATAGTGTATGTAAGTAACAAACCAAAACAAATAATCGAAACCTAAAGAACCCCAAAACCCATAGGGCCATATTCATTGCTGGTGTGTGGGTTTCTGTTGACTAGATGGAGTTGCATCCTTTTTTTTGTGCCAGCAGTGAATTTAGTCCCACAATTTTTTAAACCATAATAAAATTTTTTACTTCCAGCCCATCCCTGCTCCCTATCAATCTTAAATACCATCTTTGCTCTCCCGCAGGCAAAGGAATGGGAGGAGGAGTGATGGTCTTTGTGTGGTGTCCTAAGGTGAACAGACTCTCAGACCAGCAGTAATAATAATACCTAGCTGTTTTATATAGTACTGTTCATCAGTAGATCTCAAAGGACTTTACAAAGGAGTATCACCCCCATTTTTCAGATGGGGAAACTAAGGCATAGAGAAGTGACTTGCCCAAGGTCACCCAGCAGGCCTGCTGCAGAGATGGGAATAGAACCCAGGTTTCCTGAGTTTGAGTCCAGGGCTCTATGCATTAGAGTACACTACCAAATTCCAGAGTTGAGGCCCTTCTCAGAGAATGCTTTGCTACCAGCTTCCAAGGACAACATTTTGTTCTTGATTATATTTATGTAAATCAGGTGCATCTCCACTCAGGCCCATTGACTTTGGATTTACACCCCTGAAGCTGAGATCAGAATATGGCCACAGATATTTAAGTTCAGGGACTCTTAGCTAATCAGCCTTGGCTGATCATAGACTTCCACTGCAGTTACGAAGTGATGTATTAAGTCTTTGGAGGCAAACAATCCATGGCATAGTGATGTGTGGGGAGGAAATGGTGGACTCCCTTACACCCTCCCCTTCCCTGCCCTCCCCCCCTAAAGCTGTCTGTTCTCTGGCTGCAAAAATTCATTAATATTATAGTTCGGATGCATATGTTTGCTTTACTCTCAGTTGTTGTGCCTTTTTAAAAAAAAAATAATTATTTGCTAAATGTAGTCTGACATAGTACTTATTTTTTGTCTGTAGCTTTTATGAGTTTTGTACAGAAATCACTGTAGTGCACCACATGTCTTAATTGTCTGTTTCTTCTACATGTTAGAGATGAACACAATGACATCTTAGCTGTAGCAGACTGGGGTCAAAGGCTTTCCTTTTTTCAGCTCAGTGGCAAACAGGTAAGTTGAAGTTTAATGCTTTGGAAAGTGCATTTGTATTTACCCTCAGGAGTAGCTGAATATTTTTGACCATATTCTGTATATACATTGTGTCTTGTATAAAGCTTTTTGTTTGGCTGCTTTTGGCCATCCTCTTTTTCTGCTCCAGTGTCTCCCAACCAACAGAGACACTTCCTGTCACTTCTTCTAGTTTTGCAGACTTTTGTGACCAGGGCTGTCCCCAGCTATTCTGGGGCCCTACGCAAGCCCCCCACGCGGGGTGTGTGTATGTGTGTGGGGCCCCAGGCCTTTGCGGGGAGGGAACATGGGGGCTGTCCCCAGGCCTCCATGGGTAGGGAGCGTGAGGGGTGGGGCTGGCTTGGGGGGCAGTGGGGAACCACTCACCGACGGCGTGGCTGGGTCTGGGTCTGCACTTCCTGCTGCCGGTGAGCGCAGGCTCATTCATGCTGCAGTCCTCGGGCGGGACTGAGGCAGAGCAGGGGCGGGAAGAGGCGGGGCTCGGTGGGAGCCCTGGGGAAGAGACGGAGCAGGGGCTGGAGCAGCACGCAGCTGCGCAGGGCACCAGGAACTTTTTGTATGGGTAAGGACGGCCCTGTTTGTGACAGTTTACTGGCCCAGATCCTGAGCTGCAGCTGTGGAGTCCTTGGCACAGTTCACAAGAGGGAGACTCATTACTGTTTTTTAAATCACCCTGATTCTGAGTGGACCTGTGTTGGGCTAACCTGGTTCTCAGATGCAACTTAGAGTAGCTTCTGAGGGCTATTACAACTGTCAGCTGTTGCTGGGTGTAGGGAAGTCTTTGCCACTAGCTGAAGGGATGGTGGTATCATAGGAGCCTGTATGATAGAACTTTGGCACCTGAGGATCCTTGTACACTGGGGAGATCCTCTTGCTAGTTTCCAACTACTTTTCATGACCCAGAAAACATGAAATGATCCTTTTCTTTGATCTCTGTATTTTGTCTTGTAGATTGGGAAGGGCAGGGTGCTGAATTTTGATCCCTGCTGTGTTAGCTATTTTTCCAAAGGAGAATATATATTAATGGGAGGCTCAGATAAGCAAGCCTCTCTCTACACGAAGGATGGAGTGCGTCTCGGTACCATAGGGGATCAGAGTAGCTGGGTGTGGACATGTAAAGTTAAACCAGACTCCAATTATGTGGTAAGAGGGGACATTTTATTGCTTTTCTCTTAGACCTTAGATACATATGGTAGGGCCACAATTTTCCAACTTGGGTACCTAAATGTAGGCACCCAAATCCTTACTGAGGCAGCTAAATACAAGTGGCCTAATTTTTAGATGTTGCTAAGCGTATTCAACTCCCATTGAAGTTAAAAATAGTCATGGAGAAATGTATCCTGTGCTACAAGAAGGTGATAAATGGGGATAAAGCTTACTGGTCTACGTAAGGCATCTACTGCATTTTATTTTTTAAATGGTAGTTGATTTATTTAAAAATAATTTTGATGATATATATGAAATAGGGTGACTGTAGAGGCTATGCAATAGGATGAGTGGAAGCAGATGTGCAAGTAGGCTGTCTGGTTCAGAATTTCTACTGAAGAGCCTTGTGGAGAACATGTGTGTTACCATTTGGGGCAATATATACTATAATCTGTCAGTGGCAGAACTCCTTTTGAAATCAGTAGGCCAAGAGTGGTGATTAAAAAAAAAAGTAAGTGTCCATGTTTAAGGCTGTGATTTAGTCATGGAGGTCACGGAATCCGTGATTTCCAAAGACCTCCGTGACTCCAGCCAGTGCCAGCTGGGAGCTGCAGGATCCCCTGCCTCCGCAGGCGGCAGGGGAGCCCCACAGCTCCCCATCGCCACTCTGGGCTGCCATAGGCGGCAGGGGACCGCCGCTGCTCCCGGCCATTGCGGGTTGGCACCCCCCCCTGCCCCCACAGGCAGTAGGGGGGACCAAGGGGTAGGGGGAATCCCTGCTGCTTTTGGACGCCATGGCAATCAAGAGGGACCACGGCCGCTCCCTGCCCGCGGCAGGGGGGATCCCTGCTGCTCCCAGCTGCTGCAGGCATCAGGGAGGACCTGGGCAGGGGGGAATCCCCGCTGCGGGAGATGGGGGGGGACCCGCTGCTTCCGGCTGGCGTGGGTGGCAGAGGTGATCCCCACTGCTCCCATCCACTAGTGGTGGCAGGGGGGATTCCTGGAGCTCCTGGCCCCCACGGGAGGCAGTGGGGACTCCCACAGCTTGAAGCTGCCAGTGGAGGGGACCCCTGGAGCTCCTAGTCTCTCCCCAGACTACCCATTTTGTCCTTGGGTATTTTTAGTAAAAGTCACAGACAGGTCACGGGTTTCCGTGAATTTTTCATTATTGCCTGTGACCTGTCCGTGACTTTTAGTAAAAACATCCATGACAAAAACTTAGCCTTATCCATGATCATATAGGGCCTCACCTGGATCATTAAAGTCGATGGGAGTTTTGCCATTGAATACAGTGTGAGCAGGATCAGGGCTAAAGTTGGTTTGCTATTTTGGAGAATGTAACGTAAGGGATTTAGTGTTCATTTAAATGTCATGCATTTTTATTAGGGCTGTCAAGCGATTACAAAAATTAATCGTGATTAATCACAAAATTAGTTACACTGTTAATAATTGAGTACCATTTATTTAAATATTTTTGGATGTTTTCTACATTTTCAAATATATTGATTTCAATTACAACACAGAATACAAAGTGTACAATGCTCACTTTATATTTATTTTTATTACAAATATTTGCACTGCAAAAAAACAAAAGAAATAGTCTTTTTCAATTCTCCCATTACAAGTACTGTAGTTCAATCACTTTAACATGGAAGTTGAACTTACAAACGTAGAATTATGTACAAAAAAAACCTGCATTCAAAAATAAAACAATGTAAAACTTTAGAGCCTACAAGTCCACTCAGTCCTACTTCTTGTTCAGCCAATCACTCAGACAAACAAGTTCGTTTACATTTGCAGGAGATAATGCTGCTTGCTTCTTGTTTACAGTGTCATCTGAAAGTGAGAACAGGCGTTCGCATGGCACTGTTGTAGCCAGCGTCACAAGATATTTATGTTCCAGATGTGGTAAAGTCATATATCCTTTCGTGCTTCAGCCACCATTCCACAGGACATGCGTCAATGCTGATGATGGGTTCTGCTCAATAATGATCCAAACCAGTGTGGACCCATGCATGTTCATTTTCATCATCTGAGTCAGATGCCACCAGCAGGTTGATTTTCTTTTTTGGTGGTTTGGGTTCAGTAGTTTCTGCATTGGAGTATTGCTTTTTGAAGTCTTCTGAAAGCATGCTCCACACCTCGTCCCTCTCAGATTTTGGAAGATGCTTCAGATTCTTAAACCTTGGATCAAGTGCTGTAGCTATCTTTAGAAATCTCACATTAGTACCTTCTTTGCATTTTGTCAAATCTTCAGTTGAAAGTGTTCTTAAAATGAACAACATGTGCTGGATCATCATCCGAGATTGCTATAACATGAAATATATGGGAGAATGCGGATAAAACAGAGCAGGAGACATACGATCCTCCCCCAAGGAGTTCAGGCACAAATTTAATTAATGTGTTATTTTTTTTAATGAGTATTATCAGCATGGAAGCATGTCCTCTGGAGTGGTGGCTGAAGCATGAAGGGGCATATGAATGGTTAGCATATCTGTCACATAAATACCTTGCAATGCCGGCTACAAAAGTGCCATGTGAATGCCCGTTCTCACTTTCAGGTGACATTGTAAATAAGAAGAGGGCAGCATTATCACCCATAAATGTAAACAATCTTGTTTGTCTTAGCAATTGGCTTATCAAGAAATAGGATTGAGTCGACTTGTATACTCTAAAGATTTACATTTTGTTTTTGAGTGCAGCTATGTAACAAAAAACCCACTATATTTGTAAGTTGCACATTCACGATAGAGATTGGACTAAAGTACTTGTATGAGGTGAATTGAAAAATGTCTTTTGTTTATCATTTTTACAGTACAAATATTTGTAATAAAAAATAATATAAAGTGACCACTGTACACCTTGTATTCTGTGTTGTAATTGAAATCAATATATTTGAAAACGTAAAAAAACATTGAAAAATATTTAATAAATTTCAATTAGTAGTCTGTTATTTAACAGTGTGATTAAAACTGCGATTAATCGTGACTAATTTTTTGAGTTAATCGCATGAGTTAACTGCGATTAATCTACAGCCCTAATTTTTATGCGTGTTTTTTGTAGTTGCTTATAAATTATCATTGGTTGACACATAGGTGATTGTATGAGTTTTTGAGATCTTTCTCCTTATGTTCAGGCGATAGGATGCCAGGATGGAACAATTTCCTTTTATCAGCTGATTTTCAGTACAGTCCATGGACTCTATAAAGATCGTTACGCTTACAGGGACAGCATGACTGATGTTATTGTCCAGCACCTAATTACTGAGCAAAAAGGTAGTGTCACTCTTACATTGAAGTCTTAGCTTCATTTTCATTATTATTTTTTAATAATAGCTGTTAGCATGTTCAAATGTATGGTCCCTGTCTCGTGGAACTTCCTGTCTTTGATAAACACTGATGGTAAGGTTGAGGCATACAACTCATGGGGTGAAAATGCAAACATGAAGTAGAGCAAATATCTCTGGAGGATCAGCACGGAAGGACTTAATGGAAGAAGTGGGGATTTGAAAGGTCATTAGGAGAGGGAAGAGCTATTAAAATAAAGTCTCTCTATCTCTATCTGAAATCATGAGATTCTGTATAGTCCATTATATCTGTAAAGGTGGTTCTTATTAACAGCATTGAAGACTTGTGCTAACATTTTCTAAGCACAATTTTTTAAAATATTCTCACCCAGTTTTTTAACAGGAAAGAGACATTGGAACATGCATCATAGTACATCATTCACAAGTAATGAATGGTAGTAACTTGTGACCTACTGCTAACCAGTAACATGTATGGGTAGCCTATACTTGACGTGGAGCCACAGCCTCGATTCTAGTAGAGTTGATTGTTCGGTGTAGAAATGTTTTGTAAGGATTAAATTGTGATCATGGTTTAACATGGTATTAAATTATGTTTTCTTATTTTCTTTCTTTTCAGTTAGAATAAAATGCAGAGAGCTTGTAAAGAAAATTGCAATCTACAAAAACAGATTAGCAATCCAGCTGCCAGAGAAAATCCTGATTTATGAATTATATTCAGATGACTCCTCAGACATGCATTACCGTGTGAAGGAAAAGATAGCAAAGAAATTTGAATGCAACTTGCTGGTTGTATGTTCAGATCACATCATCTTATGCCAGGTACGTACTTGAAAGTTAAACATAGTCTTGATAAGTAAGAGAAGGGTACACATGTTTGAAAGGGATGGCAGAATAAGATTAGCATACTGAAAAAACTGTAATGGATTATGCAATTGAATGTGTACTGTAATGTAATCTCAAACCAGTTAAACAGCTGCTGTGTCTCGTTTCACTGATGGCTGTGTTTTAGTGAAATGATCTCTGTATGTAGTTTGCGTATCTGTTTATAAAGTGCTGTGGGATCTTTTGGGATGAAAGGTGCTAGAAAAAGGGTTTTTGATATTCTGCTTGATACCATCAGAAATTTTTAAAAATATATTTTGTCTGCTAGATTGATGTGACATGTATCTCGCAGTCTTTTGTTTTCTATGTACATATATGTAGACGGGCATATCTGGATAGATATGAACACATTTCACTAAAGTGACATGATTTTCTTTTTACCAGTATGTAGTTTATTGTACATCACAGAATTGTTTATTTTTTAGGAGAAAAGACTACAGTGCCTCTCATTTAATGGTGTTAAAGAGCGGGAGTGGCTGATGGAGTCTCTCATTCGTTACATTAAAGTAATTGGAGGCCCTTCAGGAAGAGAAGGCCTCTTAGTAGGTCTGAAGAATGGCCAGGTGATGCTTTATGATAGACTTACCTCTTTTTTAAGTACAGAAATACATAGGGCTGACTACAGAAGCAGCGAAGACTTTTATAACCTGAATTCCATGGGCCCAGGCTGAGCCTAATCCTGAATCAAAAAAACTCATTTATTTGTATCTCTCGCCTGTGGGCTCACGTTCTTTCTTTTTAGCTGCTCACTTGTAGGTTACCCTGGAAGACAAAAACATTGCTCCCCATTGCCCATGCTTTATAGGTGGACCTCAAGAGAAGTGTATATACAGAAAATGGCTCCCTATAATTTGCTGACAACCCCGCTACAGCTGACTCCCCCAATAAGAAATGGACCTTTGGCATTTGTCATATAGCTATTTTATGATGATCACTGTCAATCAGACAAGTTTGTACGTAATTCTACATTGAAACCATATCCAATGCAGAGAATAATACAAAAGATATTTGTATATAAAGGTGCTTAGTTTCTTTGTAAATTAAGCATACATTTAATACTTCCTTGCAGAGTACCCATTTGATGGGTTTCCACTTAATGCAGTAGAAAATCAATGGGATAGCCATGTGACCATGCAATAGTAAAATTGCCTGGCAGATGGCATTGTGACGTAAGAGCTTTCCTGAAGAGTAGTTAGTAGCTGCTGTTGGGCCTCGGGGCCAGCAGAAGAATATGAGAGTGGTAAATATTGGTGTCCCACTATTTATCTGTTTAATGGGATCCCCTGTCACACTTTTGAAAGTCAATGAACTTCCATCAGTCTTAATATTTGTTTCAAAATAATGATTATATTTAAAAGAAATGGAGCAGTATAAGTAGCATATTTGGCTTTAGTTTGCTTACAAACCACACATGAAGTTTGATACTATCCAAACCCTTATATTACCAAAACTTTACATCCCACCTTCTGAATACCAGATTTAGGGAAGAAGTGAGAATCTGGCAGAAACTGATACAGTAAAAATGTTATCATCATCTATTGAAGGCTGTTCAGTAGTTTAATTGCCCAATACTACTATATTGTCACTGAGGCTATGCTTTTTTTCCACGGAGGTTGCGGAAGTCATGGATTCCATGACTTCCGCAAAGTCTGTGAATTCACCCCTGGCGGCCGGGAGCTGCAGGGTTCCTCTGCTGCCCACAGCGGCCAGGAGCTGCGGGGTACTCCCACCACCCAGTGGGGATACCCCACAGCTCCCTGCCACCATGGGTGGCAGGGGCCCCCTGGAGCTCTGAGCTACTGCAGGTGGCAGGGGTACCCTGGAGCTCCCAGCCATCCCGGGCAATGGGGGGCCCCCCACAGCTCCTGGATGCTGCTGGCGGCAGGGAGACCCCAGAGCTCGAGGGGGGACCCTGGAAATCGTGGGCAGTGGGGGGACCCTGGAGCTGCCCAGCCTCTGCAGGCAGTGTGGAGACCCCGCAGCTGAGCTCCCCATTTTATCATGGATATTTTTAGTAAAAGTCTTTGACAGGTCACGAGCTTCTGTTAATTTTTCTGTATTGCCGTGACCTGTCCGTGACTTTTACTAGAAATGTGACAAAATCTTAGCCTTAATTATCATTAGCGAATGTTTATATAGTACTATATGTGTTCTAATGTTAGTAAATTACAGTTATAAAAAATTGAATAATACCATATCTGAGTTAGTTAATGGGGAAACTGGTATCCAAACTGTAGACTGTCATACAACACAAATGACAGTTTCTTTGTAGTTCTGGAGTTACATACAGCATAGAGGTTACAAAGAGGGTGCAGCACAGCAAGTATTTAAATATTTAGGTTGTTGCCCTACGTAGTCTTTGTTCTATTTATATTTATGCTCATCACCATCATATAAGTGCATTAATGTAACTTTTACAAGTAGGTTGTTGCATATATTTTGTTTACATTAGCTTGCAAACTAGCACACTGTAAAGAAGCAAGAGTATAAGCCTTTGAAAGCATTTTCAAGCTGCTTTAGTTCTTACATATATTTAATATTTTAATATTTCTGCTTCATAATATGTAATCACAGTTCTGTTTTCAACAGCAGAGTTAATATCCCCTATTCTATTGCTAATTTTGGTAACTGCAACTTTGACTGACTAACTTTGACTTCAAATATGTCCAGATTCTGAAGATATTTGTGGACAATCTTTTTGCAATTGTCCTGTTGAAGCAATCCACAGCTGTGCGCTGTCTGGATATGAGTGCATCCCGAAACAAGTTGGCAGTAGTAGATGAAAATGACACCTGCCTAGTATATGATATTCATACCAAAGAGCTGCTGTTCCAGGTAAGAAATCAAAACCTTTAAATGTTTGTAAAAAAGAGAGAAACTTGCTAGGGATTCAGAATATGATTTTTGTTTCTTACATGTAGATAACATCCATAATAATTTATACAAATATAAATAGATCAACTGTGGAATGTTGTAGATATTAATACATTATGCTCCCTACAGAGAGTGTTGTCTGGTGGGAAGGGAGTGGGAGCCAGGAGATTTGTGTTTTTTACTCACCTCGTCCATGCACTTGCTGTGTGATCTTTAGCAAGTCACTTGGGTCCATGTAATGTTGCCTTTGAATTATTGAAGTCAGCGGGGAGGTCTTGCTGTTGATTTCAGTGGGAGCAGGATTAGACCCTAAATCACTTTGTGCCTCAGTTTTGCCTAATATAAAGGGATTATAATACTTCCCTCATAGGGAAATTAACATAGTCCCTCTATGAGGCTTAATCCATTAATGTTAGTAAAGTATTTTCAGGTAGATCCTTGGATAGGAAGCATGAAGTATTATTAAGATAGGACCTATAAGATTCTTTTTATGCCAGAAAGCAGAACTAAAGATTAAATGATTCTGATAGCTAGGAACCAGTGTCCATTTGTGGAAGGATTTTAATTTAATGTACGAGTAAAGGTGATGAGCAAGATAAATAAGAAACATATTAGACAAAATTATTGCAATTTAATAAGCATAAAGCAAGTGCTGTGAAAATGTGGCAATATTTGTAACTTTTAAGTACCAGTATATTCCTAAACATAAAGAATTAGTGTAAAAAATACATACATTTATACAGGTTATAACATAATCAGTTGTCTAGCTGAAGGCCATGTATTGCTTAGGGGAAAAGATCTAATTTTGTTGCACAGTAATTTAATCACCCATATAATATGCTCATTAGGAACCCAATGCTAATAGCGTGGCTTGGAATACACAGTGTGAGGATATGCTTTGCTTTTCCGGAGGGGGTTACCTCAACATCAAAGCTAGTAACTTTCCTGTCCATCAGCAAAAACTTCAAGGCTTTGTTGTGGGATACAATGGCTCCAAGATTTTCTGTCTTCATGTTTTTTCTATGTCAGCTGTTGAAGTTCCTCAGGTAATTTTTAATCTAATTAACCCATGTTTTGTGTTTTTTGAACAATATGGTTTAAAAAAATGAAAGAATGTTTCTGAAACTTGTCTGCTTCATATTACCAGAATTAATGTAATCTAAACTCCTAGTGTATTCAGATCTGTCAACACTGTCTAGTTCCTTTTGTGTGAGCTGTGCAAAATTTAAAACTGTTGGACTCATTAACTTTAAGTGTCTGAGTTTTTCCTTCTCTTTTGCTGAAGTGCGCTCTCGTATTATCATAGTTGTCCCCCCATTTTGTTTACAAATCAATTAAATTTAAAAGCACTGAACCATAATGACAATGTAGTTCTGTACAAACTTATTTTGCCTACAGTTTCTGCACATCTTTCCCCCGCCCACACACACACACACACACTTTTTTCATGTTATTTTTCAAATGTCCATGTTCTACCCATGCCATGTACCCTCTTATTAATGACCTGCTGTTGCTCCTTTTGGATATGTTTAGGCAATATTTAAGTGGTATAAAATGTTCTAAGCTGTAGGTGTATCCAGTTTGTAATATACACCTCTACCCCGATATAACGTGACCCGATATAACACAAATTCGGATATAATGCAGTAAAGCAGTGCCCCGGGGGGGGCGAGGCTGCACACTCCGGCAGATCAAAGCAAGTTTGATATAACGCGGTTTCACCTATAACGTGGTAAGTTTTTTTGGCTCCCAAGGACAGCGTTATATCGGGATAGAGGTGTATTTGTAGATTCTATGCCAATCAGATGAGTGATTCTTCATGCATTATGGGAAGGACCACAAACAATGGAAGTAATATAGTTAGTGGGGTATAACTGATTTGTCCGTGGACACTAGAAATGCAGTCTGCTTTTTTCATGTTTTCATCTACTTAACAATGGTTTAAAAATGAACACCAAAACCAAAAAATGGGAGAATCAGTGTAAGCACTGGACATTATTCTGCATTTCTTGTTCCCAAAACTGTCATTGGCATCATTTCTAGTTGTGGATGAGTAAGGAATGCACTACATCAATACTTGTACTGAATTGGTAGGATCTCAGACCCTAGCAAACAGTGCCCTCAGACAAAAGGGTTTGGAATTCAATTATCCTATTCTGTATTGTACTTATGTTGGAGAGGGATGACTGAATTCACAGAATAAATTACTGTATTGTCAAAACTATCATTATACCTTGCACACTTTTGTTTATAAATCAGAAAGTAGATTGGTTACATAGTGGGTTTGTAACTGTTGGGGTTGGAAAATGAGCAGATTTATCCACTAAATACATTCACTAATATATCTCAATATTTTGCTTTTGATAAATGTTTCTTAATGGAAATCCTCAGTCTGCTCCTATGTATCAATACCTGGAACGGAAAATGTTCAAAGAAGCCTATCAGATTGCTTGTTTAGGAGTAACTGACACTGACTGGAAAGAGCTGGCTATGGAGGCCTTAGAAGGTCTAGAGTTTGAAACTGCTAAAAAGGTAAAGCATTTATTTATTTGTGCAACAGGAATTTTGAAATTTCGTATTAACACATGATTGAAGTGAAAAGTGGTATACATACATTGTAACCTCTTCATATTTAACCTTTCTATTATATCACCAGGAGCTGTGGTTCATGTATCTAACATACTTTTTCTATTTTTTTTTAAATATGAAGTATCAACTCAAGATCTTATGCACATCATGAAAGCCAAACTATGATGCTTCATTTTTCTTCTTGTCAAAAACATGTAGAATATCTAATGCCTACACCAAGGGTAGGCAACCTACGGCACGCGTGTCACCTATGGCACGCATGCTGATTTTCAGTGGCACTCACACTGCCCGGGTTCTGGCCTCCAGTTCGAGGGGCTCTGCATTTTAATTTAATTTTAAATTATAAAATATCAGGGTTAGAAGGGACCACCGGAGGTCATCTAGTCCAACCCCCTGCTCAAAGCAGGACCAATGAGGAAATGAAGCTTCTTAAACATTTTAAAAACTTTATTTACTTTACATACAACAATTGTTTAGTTATATATTATAGACTTACAGAAAGAGAACTTCCAAAAACGTTAAAATGTATTACTGGCACGTGAATCCTTAAATTAGAGTGAATAAATGAAGACTCGGCACACCACTTCTGAAAGGTTGCCGACCCCTGGCCTACACTAAAGAGAAATTGATTTTATATTTTTGGCTATTTAAACTCATAAAGAAAAACTTGAAACAAAATTCCATTTCAACTCCAGAAATGAATTTAATAAATAAATTAGGATACAGTATTTCAACAAGAAGAAAGAATCAGGATATAGTATTGTATTACATGTATTGTTCACTAGGTGGCAGCAAAGAATCACTTAGCTGAAATTTATCTGTTGTCTCCTAGTTTTTGTCCTGTAATACTCTGTTGCTAATATTCCTATTCTTTTGTCTCCCTCCTGTTTAGAGCATGGCACTTTGAAAGTGGAGACTGTACTTTCTTTATGTTGGTTCATCACTCAGTTCTTTGCAGATAGAAAATATGTGGCAATGCCACACTTTCTGCCTGCTAGAGTAGCCCTGTTTGGGAATGGCCTCTGTAATGGGAGATGCTGGAGTACATGTTTTCCATGGAGTAAAGTCTTTGTACCACCATCTGTGAAACAAAAAGGTCAAAAGAAACATAGTGCCATCAATATCATATGAAACACAAAATTATTTTAAAAATACACTGGAAGTGGGCATATAATCATAGGCATCCTTTACGTAATGACACAAGATTTCATAGGAAGCTAAACGTTTTTATTTTTCATTTTCTCATAAATGGAGGCATTGGACTATACTTTTTCTGTGCAACTTTATAGATGATTTTATGCAAATAGTTCTTAAAATGAAGACGTTTTCAGTACCTCCGTGGAAGGTGAGTACTGTCATCTTCTTAGGGCATGTCTACACTTACCTCCAGACCGATGGATTCGGCAGGGGTCGATTATGGCGTCTAGTGAAGACGCGATAAATCGACCGCTGAGCGCTCTCCCTTCGACTCCAGTACTCCACCGGAGCGAGAGGCGCAGGCGGAGTCGACGGGGGAGCATCAGCAGTCGACTTACTGCAGTGAAGACACCACGATAAATAGATCTAAGTGCATCGACTTCAGCTACATTATTCACATAGCTGATGTTGCATAACTTAGATCGATTCCTCCCTTCCCTTCCTCTTCCCCCCCCCCCCCCACCCCGAGTGTAGACCAGGCCTCTGAATTAGAGCTGATTAACCTGAACAAAAGCAGCTTCTAGAAAATTTGACATTAAAGACTCATTCTTCCTCATCTGATCTTGGGTAAGCAGAATATATATTCCTCCTAAGCATTTAATTGGCTAGAGGTCTGGAACATCCCAATGTATGAAGAGTTTAATTTCTGGGTTTTATTGTATGTCAAAAGTAAGTGCTAAACTGCTGTAACCAGAGGCGAGTTTGCCACTTGGCGACTTTTGTTTGCATATTTATCTTAATTGGCAAAGGATATTACACTGTGTCACAGTACTTTTATCTTATCCTGTTAGTCTCTAAGGTGCCACAAGTACTCCTGTTCTTCTTTTTAACTTTCTTTTCTCTCTCTGCATTGTAATATGTTTGTTCTACTTTCATACTGAATTTTCAGAATGATCCAATAAATTGTCTTTGCTATAAAAACTTTAAGCATATGTAGAATACTTGATCAACATTGTCACTTACTTGTGTTCTGCCTTGTAGCATATGAACAGAGCAGTTTTCCTTATTTTGCTTAAAAGTGTGCCATGCTTAACTATGAAAGTGAAAAGTCCTAAAATAGCCAGAATAAAACTCAGAGTAACAGCCGTGTTAGTCTGTATCCGCAAAAAGAAGAACAGGAGTACTTGTGGCACCTTAGAGACTAACAAATTTATTAGAGCATAAGCTTTCGTGGACTACAGCCCACTTCTTCGGATGCATATAGAATGGAACATATAATGAGGAGATATATATACACACATACAGAGAGCATAAACAGGTGGGAGTTGTCAGCGGCACTGCTATGGGTACCCGCATGGCCCCACAATATGCCAACATTTTTATGGCTGACTTAGAACAACGCTTCCTTAGCTCTCGTCCCCTAACGCCCCTACTCTACTTGCGCTACATTGATGACATCTTCATCATCTGGACCCATGGAAAAGAAGCCCTTGAGGAATTTCACCATGATTTCAATAATTTCCATCCCACCATCAACCTCAGCCTAGATCAATCCACACAAGCGGTCCATTTCCTGGACACTACTGTGCTAATAAGCGATGGTCACATCAATACCACCCTATACCGGAAACCTACTGACCGCTACACTTACCTACATGCCTCCAGCTTCCATCCAGGACACACCACACGATCCATTGTCTACAGCCAAGCTCTAAGATATAACCGCATTTGCTCCAATCCCTCGGATAGAGACAAGCACCTACAAGATCTCTATCAAGCATTCTTAAAACTACAATACCCACCTGCTGAAGTGAAAAAACAGATTGACAGAGCCAGACGAGTACCCAGAAGTCACCTCCTACAAGACAGGCCCAACAAAGAAAATAACAGAACACCACTAGCTGTCACCTTCAGCCCCCAACTAAAACCTCTCCAGCGCATCATCAGAGATCTACAACCTATCCTGAAAGATGATCCTTTACTCTCACAGATCTTGGGAGACAGACCTGTCCTCGCTTACAGACAACCCCCCAACCTAAAGCAAATACTCACCAGCAACTACACATCACTGAACAAAACCACTAACCCAGGAACCTATCCTTGTAACAAACCCCGATGCCAACTCTGTCCACATATCTATTCAAGTGACATCATCATAGGACCTAATCACATCAGCCATACCATCAGGGGCTCGTTCACCTGCACATCTACCAATGTGATATATGCCATCATGTGCCAGCAATGCCCCTCTGCCATGTACATTGGCCAAACCGGACAGTCTCTACGCAAAAGAATTAATGGACACAAATCTGACATCAGGAATCAAAATACTCAAAAACCAGTGGGAGAACACTTTAACCTGTCTGGTCATTCAGTGACAGACCTGCGGGTGGCTATATTACAACAGAAAAACTTCAAAAACAGACTGCAAAGAGAGACTGCAGAGCTAGAATTGATATGCAAACTAGACACAATCAACTCCGGTTTGAATAAGGACTGGGAATGGCTGAGCCATTACAAACGTTGACTCTATCTCCCCTTGTAAGTACTCTCACACTTCTTATCACACTGTCTGTACTCGGCTAGCTTGATTATCACTTCAAAAGTTTTTTTTCTCTTAATTAATTGGCCTCTCAGAGTTGGTAAGACAACTCCCACCTGTTTATGCTCTCTGTATGTGTGTATATATATCTCCTCATTATATGTTCCATTCTATATGCATCCGAAGAAGTGGGCTGTAGTCCACGAAAGCTTATGCTCTAATAAATTTGTTAGTCTCTAAGGTGCCACAAGTACTCCTGTTCTTCTTTTTGCAGAATAAAACTGTTCAACATTTTAGCTGGTGGTTTGTGTCCCTTCAGGGGACTGACCTGCATATGCCTGCTGGCCTCCTTCTGTGCTCTTTCTTTTAAATAATAAACGGTTGGATAGTACCCTGTTGTTGTTTATTGTGGTGCCCAGGGTCCCCAATCATGGTCAGAGCTCCATTGGGTTAGGCACTAAAACAAACAGAAAGTAAGACATGTTTTCAGTCTCCCCAATATACAGAAATATAAATATATTGTTTGGTTGTCTATCCTGATGTTATTTCCACAACTTGATTTATATATAACACAAAATCAGTAAACTTGCTGGCCAATAAAGTGGCTACTTTTTTCTTTTCTTTTTTCCTTTAACAGGCATTTACCAGAGTACGAGATCTTCGGTATCTAGAACTGATCAGCAGCATTGAGGTAAAACAAAGAATGTTAAATATAATATAAAATATAAAAACATAAATTAAGCTTAAGTAAGCTACTTTTGGAAAGATTTTCTGTACAATCAGTATTCCTGATTATTAAAGGAATGATGGATGTATGAAAAGTGAAAAATGCTGACTTAAGGTGTTAAGTCAAATTCCCAACCATATGACTGAAACTTGTTGAAAAAAAATATGAAGAGGAAAGTGAACTATATGACAATATTGAAAACTTCTTAAGAAAAATCAGAGAAAGCTTCTATATCCAATTAATAACTCGTATACTACTATAGACTGTTGCAGCACTGTTCAAGGCACTTTACAAGCATGAGTTAATTAAACCTTACACCACCTGCTGGAGGAGAGTAATTATTATTCTCTCTCTTTTGCAGATGGGAAAACTGGCATAGAGAGGTAAAATGACTTGCTCAAGGTCACATGACATGTCAGTGATGACTGGAAATAGAATTTAGGATTCCTGACTTCCATGCTGTGCTCAACCATTAGGCCATATTTGTCCCCCTACTACTTGATAGAATTCAGTTGTACGATAACTATGTATATAGGCATACATAAAAGAATCTCTGCACTATTCTGACCTTCCTCTTGGATATTATGATGATACAAAGTGTACAGGTCTACAGTGAAATGACATAAAGGGAATTTCTCATGCAAATATTAATTGAGGTGCATGTCCCTTGTAGAAGAATATAATCCCCTTCTTCCAGCATTGCAGAGCTGTCCTTTTTCCATCAGAGTGCCAGGTAAACGTTTATCACAATCCCCATGATTGGCATACAGGATGAAGTGCTGCACTCGGAACCCTAATTTTTTCCGAATCCATGGGAGAAGTGGAAACACTTTCTGGCCACCTCCATCCTCTTTCCTTTCTATAGATGCTGTTCCTGATCCTATCCAGAGTATTGCAGCATTGCAGTTTGTATTTATTTGATTAGCAATCTCTCCCTTTTAAAGAAACATAGGCTTACCTTTTAGTCTCCTTGACATAGTTCCTTCATAGAAATAGTTCTGGTATGCTGCATCACTGCTTACTCTTGCTTGTAGTTTATGGGGACTCCATTACAGGTTAGTAAGGGGGTAACTGAGCGCATTAATTGCATTAATATGAAGCATTCCTCACACCAATGACACATTCCTCTGTCTGACTGGGGACATTAGGTAATGCAAGTGCCAAACTCTAAACCTGGCAAGCTCGTTGAAGATTCTGAAGGATCTGAATTCCAAAAGACTTAATGTGTAAAAACTCCTTTGATTGATTATTCCTTTAACCCAAATTGTATAAACGAAACTTTCAACACCAGTCAAATAAATATCAGCACAGTTAATAACTGTGATCTTTAAAGATGTTGGTTGTATCTGCTTTGGCAGTGCTGGATTGAATTTATACAACAGGATGAAGGATTTTGCCCCCTATAATGTAGCTTATTACGGAAGTCATGTTCTTATGTTATACAAAACAGACTAATATACATTTCCAGGGGCTAAATCCTCAGCAGAAGTAAATTGGCTTAGCTCCATTGAAGTCAGTGGAGGCCAGATCCCCAGCTGAGTGTCTGGATTATAATTTTATAAATCTAGATGCCCACACCCTAAATTTTCAGAGCGGTATAAATTTGCCACACAACTTGTATTATGTGAAACGTATATTACAGAATGCAGCTTAATTCTGTTCAAAATTTGGGGACATAGGTATTAACTAATTGTTTTATGTAAAAAGTAGGGATGCTTTAACTTGAATTGGCATGATTTAAAAAAAAAAAAATGAGACCAGGTGAATGGATAAAGAGAAATGGACAAAATAGAAAACTACATACCTTTTCTTGGACCCATAAAATATTCTGAAAGCCGTTTAAGAGAATTGCATTAACTATGTTATGACTTCCAATTAAAGGATCACAATTTGATTCAATATCTAGTATATCCATACAGCCTGTTTTTGGAAATACTGTACTGAGGTACAGTTTCATCACTGTAACGGGATTTATCCATATAGTGTGCATTAAGGAAATTGTGTGAATAAAGTCTTGTGCACTGCACTGAAAATTGTCCCCACTAAATGCAGTGTATCTTACATGTGACTCCATGAGCATAGGGAGAGGCAATTTGCCAAGGATAAAAGGTTTATAAGTGGAGCATTTGTTTTAAATGACCTAAATACACGTAAATCCCCCTGTCTGTCTCTGCAGAAATGAGAGATTAAAATAAAACTTTGAAGAGTTAAAGATAACCAAGGTGTTCTGGCCAACCTTTCTTCTCAATTAAAATAACTTTTTTGAATGGTGAAACTTATGTGCAATGTTGCTATGGTCAATGTTTTTAAAGGCAGTTGAGATACCTAGAGTAGGTATCATAAATTGTAGATGTTATTTGTATTCTAGTAGTGTACACCCAGCCATTCACCCACCCACCTAACTACCTAACCCCCAACGCTTATGATCCGTAGTATACAAACCAGTTTTTTTGTCTGGTAGCTGGACACATGTTTCATGATAGGAGGCAATCAATTATAACAACTCTCAGCTTGAATCTGTTTCATTGGATACATTTGTGGTTAAATTTATATTTGTTCAAACTGTTGGAGGGTTTTTTTTGTTTTTGTTTTTTGTTTTTAGATTACACTGTGCGTTGACTTTGAAATTCTTAGTTGAAATTTTCTTCTCTTTGTCTCTTAGGTAATAGGATTTCAACCAGCTTGTATGTTATGCTCAATGCCATGTAACAATTAAATGTGCTGGGGTAGGCCTGATGCAAAGCATGAAGTATTTAATTTTTTTTTAGATTGTCATTTTTATGGTACTCGCTATGGTAATCCACTAGCAATAAGAAAATGAGCCTTAATTTTAAGGAATAGAAAATACTACTTTTTTAGTGTTTCCAGTTGTAATACTTGATGATCAAATATTGAATATATTCTAAAATGTAAGCAGACAGTTATTGACCTCCAGAAATTTCTTCATGGTTTTGTATGGATTTAAACATATGCTTAAATGCTTTGCTGAATTGACATTTTAATTGGCTGGACAGTATATCCAGCTGTTTCCAAAGTTATTGAACATATCTGTGTCTGGTAATGGGCTTTTATGCATGATGGGCACACTGTATTACTGAGCATTCCTGATGCACTGGCAGGTTGTCATACTTTGTGAGTCTGTTTATGACCTACAGTACTATTGTTTGTTCATTGTTGTGCCTTTTCTGAGCATATATTGCTAGTTTGGCCAGATTTTGTTTTGAGTTGATTTAGTAAATTTCCACTAGAGAAAATGGCGGATTCTATCAAATACTCATTTAAAAAAAAAAAAAGATAGCAGTATTTTGAACTTCCATATGAAATCTGTAAAAATTAGTTTCCATCATGTTTTATCCTTCCATTTTATTTTGTTTGTCCTTAATTTTAACTATGATGGGATTTAATCTGTTAATTGTAAAGAATTTCTACCAGAAATCTAGGTGAGACCCAATTACTGTATCTTATTAATAGTTAAACTATTAGGCTGACTATTTTAACTTTTCAGTGGCTATTTCCAACCTGTGTCCTGCCTGTAGCTATCTAGAATATTTCCTGTCCTAATTTTTTCCAGGAGAGGAAGAAGCGTGGAGAGAGTAACAATGAGCTATTTCTAGCAGATGTTTATGCCTACCAGGGAAAATTCCATGAGGCAGCTAAACTGTACAGAAGGAGTGGACATGAGAGCCTCGCTCTTGATATGTACACTGATTTACGCATGTTTGATTATGCAAAGGTAATTAATGTTTTCAACTGAGTATTTAAATACAGAAATATTAACGTAATGCTAATGCAGCTATAAATGTTTACAAAGTATGGTTCTACTCTGAAAAGCATTGTGTAAAAACTTAAGTGTGGGGGTCCATGTTTATTGCCACAGATCAAATTTGTTTGGTTTACAAGTGAAAAAGATGGGCCTCTCCTTTATAAAAACTCTGTACATCATGACCCCTTTCTAAAATGGAATCTGCAGATGCAGCAGTGCTGTGTTCTGTATTTTCTCCAATATGCTGCCATGAAGCTGTTTTAGCTTTTTCAGTGGGTGATTTGTCACATCCCCTGGATGTTACCATGGGTGGGTTTTTTCCCCATTTGATTGGATGGAATGATAAATAGAAAATTATGTAGTTAAGGCCTAGAGTTAATTTTTATATCTCTTGCCTTCATTCATGTTACTTTACTGGAAAGAGCCCTTTATCCTTAGTTTTCTTCTTTTAAGAGTAATCGATTGTTACATGGAGAAATTAATGAATCTACATGTCACAAATCCACCTTTGTACTTTACTTTAAGAAATTCTTTTAAATCTTTTTTTTCCTTTCAGTTTGATCTTGAGTTAAAGTGTAGCTCTTATGGTTGTTTTTCTCTAACATGTTTTGCAAAGGGCACAGTGTACTAATCTAGTTCATCTTTGTTTACCCAAAAATTTGCTTTCCAAGATTAAATCTGTTTTTTGCATTTTTTTTTAATTGCATTCCCATACAGAAATAAATTGTGCAGTTTGAAAGAAGTGGCATTTTTATGTGGTGATAAGAAAGCACTATTAGGCTTTCATGTTTTATATAGTATTTTCTTATCAAATCCCTGAGAATGAGTACACTGTTTAGTCTCATGCGTCACTCATCACAGCCTCATTCTATACACCACAGGACAAAGACTTTACTATGACATACACACAAACTATATGAAGCTCATGGAAAAAAAATGTCTCTGTAACAGGTTGTGGAGTATGCACTAAAAACTGTGTAGGGCTTTGCTCATGAAAGTCTGACTCACTGTTTTCGGCTGCAGAGTTTTGGCTCTTCAGAAACATACATCTAATTTCCCATCACTGCTCCTATGAATCTTTTTGATTCTTGGCAATAATCATGGCCACTTAACTAGTATAGAGTAAAAAGTCTTGTCTCTCCTATCAAGAGTAATTCCACGTAGAGGAAAATAAATGTACTTAACAGCATATGAAGAAAGCCCATAGTTGATGGTACAAAGACGAGGGCTCTGAATGGAGAACTTCCTTGCTTGCCAGTTATCCATCCATGGAAATGTGATTTGTATGCCTACCATCATTAAGCATTTGTAGGGTCTGGCTCCTTATGACTGAAAATGATCACTGATTGGCTACAGCTAGAAAACCAGTACTATGGGCGGAGTTCTTTTGAAAATGTGGCTGTGGGCATTTCATCAGAATGTCAGATCACAAATTACTGAAAATTCACAAATAATTAACTGCAGCTCAGGAAACTGAACTTTATGTTTCTAATATATTTCAGTGATCTGAGCTAGAACTCAAATTACACCAGACAAAATATTGTTTCACTCATTTCTGTGCTTTGGCTTTTTAATGTTCAAACAAGATCAAGTGATCTTTGTAGCTCTTATCTTCAGCAGAATTGTGGGTGCATCTTAAGCAGAATCAATTTGTGCAAAATCTTACTAGCCTATGTTCCACATGCAAAGATGATATATAAAAATCATAATTCTGCCCCTTTTGGGTGGCTTGCTCAGGAAAGATACTCGGTTGGTCTTCTGACTCTGGCAAAGTTCTCCTTTGGTGGTTCAGATTTTCCATTACCTCAGGATCTGCCAGAGGATTGTTTTTTCTTTTCTCCCCCTTCCTTGCCCACCTACATGCTCCTAATTTTTTTACATCTCAAGTGATATTCATGATTACTAGAGGGCTGTTGTAATATACAGTAGCCTATTTTGTTAACAGCCAGAAGTTGCCTTGATCTGTCTTGCAATGTTCAGGTATGCTTTATCTGGCACATTAATTTCAACGAATGTTGTTGTAAAGGGTCCTGGTGCCTGGGCTTTATTCCCAGCAGAGGAGATTCATCAATCAATCATAAGTATTTCTAGAGTGGTCATCATCGTAGTATCTATGTGTAGTATCTAGAGATGGCATTTGCATTATTATGTAAGAGATTCAACTAGACCAGTATTTCAGAGTCCCAACTAATTTATGAGCAGTTGAAATGCTGTCCTTGTAAAAGGTCATCATTAAAATATCATATCATCATATGTCATTGCAAGATTATCAATTATCTTTGTTGAAGAGAAGATTCCAACCTCTGATGGTCTTGTGACTAGTCATCCCGAGGCTAAGCACCTGTGATTAAGATGATGTGCCATTACTAATCCAACAAGGAACTGGATTTATTTTCAGAATTAAAGTATGCCTTCATGGCCGGCAAAGGAGACTTTGGATTTGACCTGACTGAACTGTTTTGAGAGCAATACTACTACTATTTGAGTCTCTCCTGCAGGTTCCTGGAGAACAGGCAAAAATCAAATTTTACGTCCCCTTCAGTGGGGAAAGGTCAGTCAGCAGAGTGAGAGAACTTTCCATGAAAGCAAATGGATGTATATACATTACCTCTGAACAGAGGCACAGTTCTATATAATCCTTCCTTTGATCTTCCCAGGGTGTCCCATCTTCTCTGATTTGAATCTGATTGGGACTAGAGATGTATCTTCACTTGTTTTATACAATCTCAAGTGCATTAGTTAATGACTAATCATTCCTGCCTTCAGATATGTGCTTGGTGCTCTGTGTACTGTGATTTTTAGCTGAGGAGGCAAAGTTGTGTTAAATTTTGTTTTTCCATACCAAGTTATTTTTGCTTAACATGCTTTAAAATTAGGACCATGACACAATGTTTGCTACAGAAAGCTTAATCCAGAATGTTATCTGTTGCACTTCCTTAGGATTTCCTTGGGTCTGGAGATCCCAAAGACACTAAGATGCTCATCACAAAACAAGCAGACTGGGCCAAGAATATCAATGAACCAAAAGCAGCAGTGGAGATGTACATTTCTGCAGGCGAGCACATGAAGGCCATAGAAATCAGTGGAGACCATGGCTGGGTTGATATGTATGTTTTAGCTCTGTCTCAGAGATACAGATCACAGTGTCTAATGTGAAGTTTAATGCATTCTGCAGAACCTTAAAGAAAAAGAAATCTTACTAGCTTTGCTCCCTTTTTGGCTTACATATGTTGACTGCAGTATAGCATCACCTATCCTATAGTTACAGTAGATGAACTTTCATTATGTTAGAAAAGTTATTTGGGTTTAGAGGGCAAGTACATGGATACATTACAAAATGAGTGGATAAAACAGTGCAGGGATATGCAAGGGTTTATCTGTGAGATGAGAATGTTCCCAAAATGTGCACATCCTGGGTCTCTTCAGAATAACCTTCACAGTAGCACACAACTACTCATGTGAACTTGCCTCTTTCTTTTATTTTAAACTATGAAGGGATAATAATCTAGGACTCAGAACTCCTGGGGCAAAATCCTGTCTCCTTTCGAAGTCAGTGGCAAAAATCCCATTGACTTCAGTGGGGCCAGGATTTCACCCCTGGGTTCTAGTCCTAGCTCTGCTGCTGACTTGCTTTGTGATCTTGTACAAGTCACTTAACCTTCCTGTTTCTCTGCTTATCCATCTGTAAAATGGGGGTAATATTGATTGGATACTGCTTTGGATGTTGGGTGAGGTTTGTATAGGACCTGGTTCTACCACCCCTATTCATGACTCTGTGATGGAGTAGTCTAGTCCAATTGAAGTCACTACTCACAGGAGTAAGGAATTACACACTGTTTCAGGAACTGGTCTTGTGTTCGCAAAGCCTTTTGAACACCCATTGAATGTTTCCCAATAAGTTCATAGTATAATGTCATCAATATAGTAACTTTTAAATGATAACCTATTAATATTTCCATTTTTTCAATGTAATAAGTATGAAGAGAGAAAAATGCTGCTACTAAAGTAACTGCATTTCTTTTGCTGTCTCTAGGTTAATTGATATAGCTCGGAAGCTTGATAAAGCTGAGCGTGAACCTTTGTCAAAATGTGCCTACTATTTTAAAAGACTTGACAACCATGGTTATGCAGCAGAAACCTACATGAAGATAGGTGACCTAAAGGCCCTGGTACATCTCCATGTGGAAACTCAGCGTTGGGAAGAAGTAAGAATACCCTGATATCCAAACTTAGATGTTTAGAATTCCTATTTCGTATTGCCTCTGAATGCATCTGGTCTTAAAGGTTTATATACAGCTTACTCAGTATTTTGGTAAGCTACATTGTAAAATACGCTAATGTGGTATTTTTAAGAGAGTGAGCTATGAAAACATTACAGTTTCATACATCATCAGCTACAGGGTTTCCTTCCACTCTTTTTTAAGTCTTTCATAATCTAAATAAGCACAGTTAAAAAAATCTCACTTTAAAATAATTCTTCACTAGTGTTTCAGTAATGAAAATTGTGTGGTGGTTAGAGCACAGGAGAAGGAATTGGGACACTGGACAAGGAGTTGGGACACTGGGTTCTTTTCCATGCTCTTCCACAGACTTTCTACCTGATCTTGAGCAAATCACTTGGACCTAGCTTATCAGACGTGGTCCCTATTTCTGGGTGTCCTGGTTGAGATTCTTTTGGCCTGATTTTCAGAGCTGTTGAGTACCCACTGCTACCTTTGGCTTCAGCTGGAGTTGTGGGGGCTCAGTGCCTTTGAAAATCAGGCTATAAGTATCAAGATGGGCACCAAAAATTATTCACCAATCTTGAAAATGTAGGGCTTAAATCCTTTGTGCTTCACTCTTTTTTTTTGTCTGTAAAATCAGGATGAGACTAATACTTCACTACTGATAAGGGTCTCTGTGGGTATTTGACTAATATTTAAGCATAAATGTCTGTTTTGTAAATGTGATACGCTCTACATGACACAAAACTGTGAGACAAATGCATGGCAGGTCAAGGAGAATAATGAAATCTTTAACATGAGAACATCAGAATGGCCATACTGGGACATACCAGTGGTCCAGCTAGCCCAGTATCCTGTATTCTGACAGTGGCCAGTGCCAGGTGCTTCAGAGGGAATGAACAGAACAGGGCAATTATCGAGTTATCCACCTCTGTCATCCAGTGCATGCTTCTGGCAGTCAGAAGCTTAGGGGCACCCAGGGCATGGGGTTGCATCCCTGTCCATCTCGGCTACTAGCCATTGATGGATCTATCTTCCATGAATGTATCTAATTCTTTTTTGAACCCAGTTATATTTTTGACCTTCCAACATCCCCTGGCAATGAGTTCCACAGGTTGACTGTGCGTTGACACTTCCTTGTGTTTTGTTTTTTAACTTGCCTATTAATTTCTTTGCCTATTATTCACTTTTTCCACACCATTCATGATTGTGTAGACCTCTGTCATATCCCCCCTTAGTCATCTCTTTTCTAAGATGAACAGTCCCAGTCTGTTTAAGCTCTCCGCATGTGGAAGCTGTTCCATATCCTTACTCGTTTTTGTTGCCCTTATCTGTCCTTTTTCCAATTCTAATATCTTTTATGAGATGGGGTGACCCATCCTGCATAAAGTATTCAAGGTTTGGCATGCCCTGGATTTATATAACGGCATTATGATATTTTCTGTCTTATTATCTATTCCTTTCCTATTGGTTCCTCACATTGTTAGCTTTTTTTGACTGCTGCTGCACATTGAGCAGATGTTTTCAGAGAACCATCCACAATGACTCCAAGATCTCTTTCTTGAGTGGTAACAGCTAATTCAGACCCTATAATTTTGTATGTATAGTTGGGATTATGTTTTCCAGTGTGCATTTCTTTGCACTTACCAACATTGAATTTCATCTGCCATTTTGGTGCCCAATTATGCAGTTTTGTGAGATCCCTTTGAATCTCTTCTCAGTCAGCTTTGGATTTAACTATCTTGAGTAATTTTGTATAATCTGCAAGCTTTACCAGCTCACTATTTACCCCCTTTTTCCAGATCATTTGAGTATGTTGAACAGCACTGGTCCCAGTACAGATCCCTAGGTGACCCTGCCATTTACCTCTCTTCATTGTGAAAACTGACCATTTAGTCCCACCCTTTGTTTCCTATCTTTTGACCAGTTACTAAAAGACCTTCCCTTTTATCTCATGACTGCTTACTTTGCTTGAGAGCCTTTGGCGAAGGACATTGTCAAAAGCTTTCAGAAAGTTCAAGTAAACTATATTCACTGGATTACCCTTGTCCACATGTTTGTTGAGCCCCTCAAAGAATTCTAAAAGATTGGTGAGGTATGATTTCCTTTTACAAAAGCTGTGTTGACTCTTCCCCAACATATTGTGTTCATCAGTGTGTCTGATAATTCTGTTCTTTACTGTAGTTTCAACCAATTTGCCTGGTACTGAAGTTAGGCTTACTGGCCAGTAATTGCCTGGTTTGCCTCTGGCATGTTTTTTAAAAATCAACGTTACGTTAGCTATCCTCCAGTCATTTGGTACAGAGGCTGTTTTAAGCAATAGGTTATCTACCACAGTTACAGTAGAACTTCAAAGATACAAACACTAGAGTTATGGACTGAGGGGTCAACCAGACACCATGTGAAACTGGAAGTAACGAATCAGGCAGCAGCCGAGACCCAAAAAAAAAAAAAAAAGTACTGTGCCTGTATTGCATCTTAAAGGTAGGCACATCTGGGCTGCCTGTCCCCACCCCTACTCCACCACATGTGAGGGACACACATACACCGAGGAAGTGAAGATGCTGAGATTAGTCGGCAAAGCTGTCAGCCCCCACTGTCAGCCCAAGGCAACCTGAGCAGGAGCAGCACTGGGGTCTGTGCTGCTTTCCTGTAAGCCGAGGTGCTGGGGGGAGAGGGGCGCTATTTTCAACACACACACACACCCCTGCTGGGAGGGGGACCTGCTATTTTCACCCCATCCCCTCTACCCTTGCCAGGAGGGGGACACAAACTTGCCCAGGCCAGGGAAGGAAGCTGCCTCGCTGCCCTGAGGTGCTACTTTCTGCAATTTCATATTTGAGTTCCTTCAGAAAACTTGGGTGAATACCATTTTGTCCTGATGACTTATTACTGTTTACTTTATCAGTTGTTTCAAAACCATCTTTATTGACACCTCAATCTGGGCCATTTCCTCAGATTTGTCAACTAAGAGGAGTGGCTCAGGTACGGGAATCTCTCATCCTCTGCGGTGAAGACCGATGCAAAGAATTCATTTAGCTTCTCCAAAATGGCCTTGCCTTCTTTGAGTGCTCCTTTAACACTTAAATTTGGCCCCACTGATTGTTTGGCAGAGTTCCTGGTTCTGACATACTTACAAAAAAAATTTTGCAGTTAGTTTTGTGTCTTTTGCTAGTTGCTCTTCTGATTCTTTTTTGGTCTGCCTAATTAAACTTTCACACTTGACTTGGCAGAGTGTACGCTCTTGTCTATTTTCCTCAGTATGATTTGACTTCCAATTTTTAAAGGATGTCCTTTTTAACTTTCACAATGTGGATTTTTATTTTGGGCTATGTTGTTTTAGTAAATTGAAAGTGCCATTTCAGTGAAATTTCCTGTGTATACTCTGGATCTGGTGAATTCAGACTTTCCTGATGGGGACTTTTGATCCTATAATCAGATTTATATTTTGGCAAAGCCCAGCTGACTTCATTAGGACAACACTTGGTTACAGGGGTCTGCCTACACATAAGCATTGCAGGATTGGGGGCTGTGGTTTGTACTGGCAGTCTTGGTTTTGGTTGTGAGTTTGTTTATTTTTAACATGAAGTTTATGCTGGATTTAGGTTGTTAGGTGCTTTTGAAAATTTTACCCTAAGAAATGTAGGCACTTAAATCCCATTGAAACACTCAGTGGGACTTAGACGCTTAAGTCACATAGGTGCTTTTGAAAATTTTATGCTTAGGCCTTGTCTACACTACGAGAGTAGTTCGATTTTACTTAAATCGAATATTTTGAATCGATATTGCAAAGTCGAACGTGTGTGTCCACACTAAGCACAGTAATTCGACTTTGTGAGTCCACACTAACGGGGAAAGCGTCGACATTGGAAGCGGTGCACTGAGGGCAGCTATCCCACAGTTCCCGGAGTCCCCGCCGCCCATTGGAATTCTGGGTGGAGACGCAAATGCCTTCTGGGTAAAAAAAAAAGGGGCCAGGGTGCTTTTGGGTAACTGTCGTCATCCGTCCATCACTCCCGCCCTCCCTCCCTCCCTCCCTGAAAGCGCCGGCGGGAAATCATTTTGCGCACTTTTCAAGTCATTGACAGCGCGGACGCCACAGCACTGTGAGCATGGAGCCCGCTGCAACCATCGCTGCAGTTGTGGCCGCTCTCAACGCCTCGCAGCTTATCATACAGGTTGCCCTGAGGCAGATGCAGAAAAGTCAGGCGAGGAGGCTACGTCAACGCGGTGATGGGCTGAAGTCTGAGAGTAGCACAGACCTCTCAGAAAGCAGGGGACCCAGCGCCGAGGACATCACGGTGGCAATGGGTCATGTTGATGCCGTGGAACGGCGATTCTGGGCACGGGAAACAAGCACTGAGTGGTGGGACCGCATAGTGCTGCAGGTCTGGGATGAATCACAGTGGCTGCGAAACTTCCGCATGCGGAAGGGAACTTTCCTTGAACTTTGTGAGTTGCTGTCCCCTGCCCTGAAGCGCAATGACACCCGGATGCGACCAGCCCTGACTGTCCAGAAGCGAGTGGCCATAGCCCTCTGGAAGCTTGCAACGCCTGACTGCTACCGGTCAGTCGCGAGCCAGTTTGGGGTGGGCAAATCTACCGTGGGGGTTGTTGTGATGCAAGTAGCCAAGGCAATCGTTGATGTACTGCTGCCAAAGGTAGTGACCCTGGGAAACTTGGAGGCGATCATAGATGGCTTCGCAGCGATGGGATTCCCAAACTGCGGTGGGGCCATAGATGGAACTCACATCCCTATCCTGGCACCGGACCACCAGGCCAGCCAGTACATTAACAGAAAGGGCTACTTTTCCATGGTGCTGCAAGCACTGGTGGACCACAGGGGACGTTTTACCAACATCTACGTGGGATGGCCGGGCAAGGTTCATGACGCTCGTGTTTTCAGGAACTCTGGTCTGTTTAGACGGCTGCAGCAAGGTATTTACTTCCCGGACCACAAAATAACTGTTGGGGATGTGGAGATGCCTATAGTCATCCTCGGGGACCCAGCCTACCCGCTAATGCCCTGGCTCATGAAGCCCTATACAGGTGCCCTGGACACTGAAAAAGAACTCTTCAACTACCGGCTGAGCAAGTGCAGAATGGTGGTGGAGTGTGCTTTTGGCCGTCTCAAGGGGAGATGGAGAAGCTTGCTGACTCGCTGTGATCTCAGCGAAACCAATATCCCCATTGTTATATCAGCTTGCTGTGTGCTCCACAATCTCTGTGAGAGCAAGGGGGAGACCTTTATGGCGGGGTGGGAGGTTGAGGAAATTAGCCTGGCTGCTGATTACTCACAGCCAGACAGCCGGGCGATTAGAAGAGACCAGCGGGAAGCGCTGTGCATCCGGGAGGCTTTGAAAGCAAAGTTCCACAGTGAGCAGGGTAACCTGTGACTTTCTAATTTTGTGTACAGAGAAGCCTTCACCCCACTTCCAACACACGTTTCAAAATAAAAATAGTTCTACTTTGATAAAGCACACCGTTTTCTTTAATACTGTTTTCGCGGGAATTTTTAAAAACTGGGACGCAGAGTGTGGTGCGGAGCGGGTGTAGTGTAGTCGCGCGAATGCAGCTTCTAAACTCAAGGACTGACAGGCTCCGCTGCGGTGGGATGGTTCTTTCAACGGAGCCTGTCACCCCTCCTGATAGGGACTGTGTGTATGGGGGGGGCTATGTGACTTTGTGGCAGGGGGGGGACGGTTACAGATCCCCTGCTGTGTGGCTCTGTGATCCTGCCTAAGGACCGCCGCTTAAGATCTCTAACTGCCCTCCCCTGCCACAAAGTCACAGAGCAACCCACCCCCCACCACATAACATGAAAAGAACCTCCCAGACTAACCAGGGTAAGTAGTCACTGCATCACTGCACTATGTATGTGCCCTGCTGCTGTGCCTGCCCCCGCCTATGTACCCTGCCAAAGGTGACTGTCCTGTCCAATTACCAACCCCCTTTCCCCCCCTCCTCCAAAAGAACATGATGGAAACAGTAGTTAACAGAAACATATTTTTTATTAACAACTACACAGGGGACTGGGAAGTGAAACTTGGACGGGGGCTTGTGTCAGGCGGGAAGGAAAGAACTTGTCAAACTTTGGGGACTGAGAGCCTTCTGCTGCTCGAGCTCTCTGCAGGGGTGGAGTGAGAGTTAGCAGGGACTCTGCCGCCTCTCCTTGTGTGCACTTTGGGTGAAGGGAGTATGGGACTTGGTGGCGGGGGAGGGCGGTTAGAGATGGACTGCAGCGGGGCTCTGTCCTCCTGCCTCCGTTCCTGCAGAACATCCACAAGGCGCCGGAGCGTGTCCGTTTGCTCCCTCAGTAGTCCAAGCAGGGTTTGAGTCGCCTGCTGGTCTTCCTGACGCCACCTCTCCTCCCGATCCATGTTGGCTTGGTGCATTTGGGACAAGTTCTCCCGCCACTGGGTCTGCTGTGCTGCCTGGGCTCGGGAGCAGGCTATAAGCTCTGAGAACATGTCCTCCCGTGTCCTCTTCTTCTTATGCCTAATCCTCCCTAGCCTCTGGGAGTGTGATGACAGGCTAGGTTGTGAGACAGTCGCAGATGGGGCTGTGGGAATGGGAAAAAGGGAGTGAATTCCTCAGAAAGATAAATGTACTTGTGAACAAAGAACATAGTCTTTCTCTGTGAACAGGACCATGCACAGCACCTATCACATGCGCACTCAGCACAAGGTCGAATTCTCGGCCTTCGCATTCAGTGTCTGGGGTTTTGCAGAGCACTTTTGAGAACCCTGTCAGGACAACGGAATTGCTCTTGCACGCAGACATGGTAAGCCGTAGATTCGTGGCAGCTTAAAACTTTAATATTAGCAATGGCCTCATTTCACATTGAAATCAATGTCGGTCCCTGCTGCCAGCAATCCGGCAAGCAGGAAGTCTGCTCCTGTCCCACACCCTCGCGGCTGTCCCCGGGAACGATCCCTTTCGGCTGACCCTCTCCCGCCTCCACCGCGTGGCTGCAAACCAGCGGTTACAGTTCTGTAAAGGAACGGTAAAGCAGTCCCAACACTAACATTCCCCTACCTCATTCAAAGCAGGTCATCATGAGCGACATCACCCTCATGAGGATCTCTGAGAGCGACAGACAGAGAATGCTCCGGGAAAGCCTTCAAAGACCAGGGCCGTATGCCGCCATGCTGTGCCAAGCAATGATTCCGGAGTACTTGCTAGTCTCGTGGCGTGGCAACGTGTCCTACTACGGAGGACCCAGTAAGGCCGCTCTCCCCAAGAACCTAATGCAGCGGATTTCAAATTACCTGCAGGAGAGCTTCCTTGAGATGTCCCAGGAGGATTTCTACTCCATCCCCGGACATATATACCGCATCTTACTGTAGCTGCAGTAGCAGGGACTAAACAGTAGAGCGCTTGGGCAGGACAATCATGCCAAACCGGACATTGCTAGATTTTTTTCAAATAGTTGCACTGCCCATGACTGAACCGTTAAGTTAATCAAAGTAATCATGAGAAACCCATTTTTTAAATTGTTAATAATCATGTTCTGTTACAAATAAATGTTTAGATGTTTACAACACTTACTGGATGATCCTTCACCAGATTCTGTGTCCGGGGTAACGGCTGGGGAGGGTTGGTAGGGGATCTCTGTAAGGGTGATGAAGAGATCCTGGCTGTCGGGGAAATCAGCGTTGTGAGCGCTGTCGACTGCCTCGTCCTCCTCATCTCCTTCCTCGTCTTCCCCGTCCGGTAACATGTGTGAGGATCCGGCCGTGGACACTATCCCATCCTCAGAGTCCACAGTCAGTGGTGGGGTAGTGGTGGCGGCCGCACCGAGGATGGAATGCAGTGCCTCGTAGAAACGGGATGTCTGGGGATGGGATCCGGAGCGTCCGTTTGCCTCTTTGGTCTTCTGGTAGCCTTGCCTCAGCTCCTTGATTTTCACGCGGCACTGCGTTACATCCCGGCTGTATCCTCTCTCTGCCATGTCTTTAGAGATCTTCTCATAGATCTTTGCATTCCGTCTTTTGGATCGCAGCTCGGAAAGCACGGACTCATCGCCCCACACAGCGATGAGATCCAAGACTTCCCGATCAGTCCATGCTGGGGCCCTCTTTCTATTCTGAGATTGCACTGCCATCAGTGCTGGAGAGCTCTGCATCGTTGCCAGTGCTGCTGAGCTCGCCACGATGTCCAGACAGGAAATGAGATTCAAACTGGCCAGACAGGAAAAGGAATTCAAATTCAAATTTTCCCGGGGCTTTTCCTGTGTGGCAGTTCAGAACATCCGAGCTCTTACTGCTGTCCAGAGCGTCAACAGAGTGGTGCACTGTGGGATAGCTCCTGGAGCTATTAGCGTCGATTTCCATCCACACCTAGCCTAATTCGACATGGCCATGTCGAATTTAGCGCTACTCCCCTCGTCGGGGAGGAGTACAGAAGTCGAATTAAAGAGACCTCTATGTCGAACTAAATACCTTCGCGGTGTGGACGGGTGCAGGGTTAATTCGATGTAACGGCGCTAACTTCAACATAAACGCCTAGTGTAGACCAGGCCTAAGTATAGCTGCTTCTTCACAGATGTTGTATTTTAAAAGAAAGGCAATCATTAGTTTTGAGTTTCCTGGAGAAAACACTGGTTGGAATTTTCATACTTCTGTATAAATGATATTTGTATTGTAAATTTTATTTTAACTAAAGGATTTATCTCATGCAGTGTTCTGATCTACCTTAAACCATTCAATATTTTATTAATGAATTCATTCTGTATCTTAGGCCTTTTCTTTGAGTGAAAAGCATCCTGAATTTAAAGATGATGTCTATGTCCCTTATGCTCAGTGGCTGGCAGAGAATGATAGATTTGAAGAGGCCCAAAAAGGTAGGACTGTACATGACTTATATGCTGGTAGCATGCAAAAATGTGCTAAGCATTTTCCAAATGCGGAAGATGCGATCTTTGCCCTGGAGAACTGTCAATCTGTAGAACACAAACCATTTAAAGGGTGAGATAACTGGAGAATACATGTGTTCTTGCTGATCACAGGAGGTTATATTCTGGTTATCAGAGAGGTCTTATTTATTTGGTAAGGAAATATAACAAACTTAACAAAAGCAATAGCATCTATAAAAAAGGCTATAATTCTGGATTTTCTTTCCCACTCTGTGCTTGAGTATAGCAAGTGTTTTGAAAAGTGATCTGATACACTATATACCCTGTATTATTATCAATGTTTTCCTTTAAAGTGTCATCCAAAATGTACTGGACACTGAACAAATACCAAAAGAAGGGGTGAGCCTGGCCCTTATATTTAGGCAGTATGTAGTTCATACAAGATGGAGCATCAGCCTTGCTTATGAAATTCCTTGCTTCTTATGGATTTCTATCATAAAATATTATCTGCATGTAGTATTTGTAAAATATACATTTACCAAGTGGGAATTCAGGGCTGAACTTCAGTTTCTGCACAGGAGCCAATGTAAAGAAACCCTGTTAATAAATAATATATACTGTGGTTTTTCTGCCTCTCAAGATTCTTTGATATTACAGTGTTGAGCATTGTAAGAGTGCTGCCTTGAAATATTACCTTAGGTTATGTCTGTACTTTAGTGGCTACAGCAGCACACTTTCTACATCTACAGAAGAGGTTTTTCTATCAGTGTAGTTAATCCACCTCTCCGAAAGGTGGTAGCTAGTTTGATGGAAGAATTCTTCAACCAAAGTGGGGGGTTAGGTTGACCTAACTACATCACAGAGGGTGTAAAATTTTTTACAGCCTGAACAGCTAGGTCGATCTAATTTTTAGGTGTAGACCAGGCCTTAGGAGATTTGAATTTTGACTTGATTCCACAGTGTTCAGTAGTTTCCCCTGTTCACAAATGTCATCAGGATGATGATTTTCCTCTGTCCAAATTTTTTTAAAAAAGTAACTAGCCTCGCGCTACTTATGTACATGGTAGTTGTATTTCCTACATTGTGTCCTGACACAATACAAAAGCCACAAAGTACCTGCAGATACTTCTGTTTTCCATTAGTGTCACCACTTTCAAAAGTAGAAAAATACAAGTGTAGTCCTTTTCATCCTGTTCCAGCTTTGATGAATATCCTGTTATTAATTTAAAAAAAATTCAGTTAATTGATATAATCACACTGTAAAATCTTCTTTGTTTTGGTCTCCTTTGCAGCATTCCACAAGGCTGGCAGACAGAGTGAGGCCGTAAAAGTGCTGGAACAGCTAACTCACAATGCTGTGGTAGAAAGCCGATTTAATGATGCAGCGTATTATTACTGGATGCTCTCCATGCAGTGTTTAGATATAGCCCAAGGTAAGTAAACACAAGCAAGTTCAAATTTGTTACCTGCTCATGCATGCAGATAAACATTGAACCATGATGGCTTAATTAAAACCTCTTGCTCGCTCATTAATTGTGCTATATACTAATCTGATATACTAATACTTATATACTGCACTGTATTGTAATCCAATATTGTATTGTACTGTAATTCTATCTCTCTAGTCTTTGTGTGCTTATAAAAAACCTACATAAGTCTCATTTTTAAATTAAAATGGAGTCACAACCATATCTCCTAATTCCACCATATATCCCTTAGCCCCTTTCCTGCGCCTCACACCTTGGATAAAGTGATGACTGGAGGGCTAAATAATAATAAAACATGATCTTATAGTGTAGTCTACTCCTAATATTTAAATGTGGATGAGATTAACTGGGGAGACACTTCATGAATTATTTTAGCCAGACAAAGAAGAAAGTTAGTGTTCATTAGTTCTCTGCTTCTAAATCAGTTGCACTGGAGGAGAGGTGGAGCCAGTGGAGATGAGATGTAGATGAGTGATAATGGAAAAAAGAGATTGATGGTCTATTGCCTTGCACTGTGTAAGCATCACTTCAGTTTTGCTAATGCATGATAGTGCTGATCTATAGCCCTTCATACACTGTACAAACACTGCAAATGGTTCGATTGTTTAGTAATGTGTTAATGTGGATAAAAGGAATGACATTAGACTCATTTTACTTTAACCTCAAAAGATGTGGATCAGGTTTCTAGTGGTGGAAGGCTAATATGTTCCACCTCTAGCTAAGCCATTAACCTCTGGCTGTGTTAAAACCACTTGCCATACCATCCTGCATTTAATATGCTTTATGTTAAAGCAGAAAATTGCACATAAAATGGCAAAATTACATAACCCATATTTTGTAGCACACTTGGTCAGGTATATTAATCTGTTGGAAGTGGTAACGCTGCAACCATGTTGTATTGTGATCTTTCTAGCTGAGTAATACTCTTATGTTTTAGTATAGAATGACCAGAGGTGTAATGACTTTCCCTCCCACAGAGAACGAACAGCAGAAGACTGAAATGTTACAGAAGTTTCACCACTTCCAGCACTTGGCAGAACTTTATCACGTCTATCACTCTATTCACAGATACACTGTAAGATATTTTCACTAGCAGTTGTATTGTTCATTTAGCTGGCACATTTTCTGCAAATAAATCAGGAGTAATTAGAAACAATTAATTAATTTTAAACTAAATATTGAATGGAAGCTGGTGTCACTGCAATGATCTGATTTTGGTTTTGGGGTTTTTTTGCCCTGTGTTGTACTGTACTG